>NC_133814.1:22297840-22597840 GCF_043250625.1 Sebastes fasciatus
GTAAATACTGTTATTGAGTTACATAATGCCAGAACTCAATTATTTATAATGCTGCGATACAAAGTGAACGTTTGTGCTTCATGTTCATGTTCTTTATCAGTCTTTTGGTCTCTGTTTTTTGCCGTTATCAGGGCCGGTTACTTCAAAACAAAATTAAAAGTTAGGCTGTTGCTCTCTAAAATAATGAAGTGATGCACTATTTAGAACAATCTGGTCCCGAGTTTAAGGAATGATGTTGTTTTGAAGTCACCGGTCCTGGATAAGAAACAGCCCCGCTCCATAACCGCTCTCTTTTTGTACACATTAAACAAATCTAACGTGTTAATCAGATAAGTTTTGTTACCTTTAGGCAGAACCAGGCTAGCTGTTTCCCCCCGTTTCCAATCTTTATGCTAAGCTAAGCTAACCGTCTCTTGGCTCCAGCTTCTTATTTAATGGACAGCAATGAAAGTGATATCAATCTTCTCATCTCACTCTTGGCAAGAAAGCGAATGAGCCTATTTCCCCAAATGTCAAATACTCATTTAAGATGAATTTCTTCTATTTTATGATAGCTGGAGGAGTAAACATTTACTCATTTTAACAAGACCATGGCGTAATGTAGTTGCCACAGTATCTGAGTGATGTATACTGATGTGGTATTTTGTTAGAAGACAATATGATAGATCTGTTTATCTGTTGGTGGTTTTTGGCCTCATGGTAACTCACTATCTGGAGGTCATAGTTTGCACACGTTTTTCATTATCTGTGGTTGACACTGTAATTATCAGAGGTGTGGACTCGAGTCAGACTTGAGTCCTAAATTTGATGACTGTATACTCGACTTGACAAAATCAAAAAAAGACTTGCAGCTCGACTTGGACTTTGACTTGAAAATACTTGATACCTTCCCGAAAGCCCAAAGATTAATAAGTATGTTATTAAAAAGAGTGTTTGCACGAAGACGATCAACTGCCCGGTACCAGAGTTAACTCCGACAGCGTTGGACATTTGGGTTTATTTACTTTTTTGGGGGGAAAAACTGAACCGAACAAACTGAATTTCTATCTTTTGTTGTTTTTTGCTGAATCCCTGAAAAGTGATCTTCTTTTGTTGAACTCTGGACTCCATTTTTGGCGACTTGCATTTGATTATCTTATACTTAACTCTCCAAATTCACTTTGTTTGGACCAATCCGACAGCATCCAATCAAGTTGCAGGAGAAAAACCACAAAGAACTAATGTTACGTTACTGAGCGCCAGTTCGTGCTGTTTACTCTGTTGTTAAAATGGCATTACATTTGGTGTAGAGTGACTGTTTATGACTCAAACTCAAAGTTTAGGACTTGGAACTTGAGTGCAAAGACCTGAGACTTACTTGTGATTTGCAAAAACAATGACTTTGTCCCACCTCTGGTAATTACTGTAAAGATTGTGGATGTACCCTCCACAGATGCAAGCTCAGCCAAGCACAGTATATAGCATGACGTGTTACGTTAGTGCTGAAGGAAAATGTGCCATGTTCTGTACTCACTGGTCTTGTCAAGGAGCTACTGGAGTGGAGTGTGCATTATGTCCTGAACATTAGCAAGAACATTTGTATTTGAAGGAAGAGATTTATCATGTTAGTCCTTGCGCTTGTTCCAGCTCCAGGTCACTTTTAGAGGACTGACAGCGCTTGATGCTTAATAACTGCAGAGTTTAATGCAAAAAGAAACACAGTTTTATAACCTTAACTAACATGGACGTCTAGGTAGATTTCACACTTGCTGTACATAATTAGAGATGATTAAAGAGCATTGGTCTGTCCTCCAGCAACCACAGCAGCACCATTTGTCCTTGACAAAAAACAACGTGCTTCCTCCTTCGTCTCACCGCTGATCACTTTAATGTCCGACTCAGACAAGTTTCTTTTGAAAGCTTTTATCTCGCTATTACGGCGGCCTCGAACGATACGGGATAAATGAACAAGCCACAGACTGTGCTATTCAATTACAGGAGCAAACACGCGCTCTTAACACACGATATTTCTGCTTCATTGGCTTTTCTTATAGAGATTCCCTGGGAACAATGTTCCACGCGAGTGCAAACAGTCTCCTCCTCCTCCTCCAGACATGTTTCTTCTCTTGTCTTTGTTTCCCCTCTCTCTCTCTCTCTCTCTCTCTCCTGCTTTTTCTGTGTTCCTCAGCATTTCCTTCCCTTTTTTCTCCATTGATGTTAGACTCTCACATAGCGATCTAAATGGATGTGCTGTTGTGTCAGATCCGCTCATGTGTGGTAGACTGAGAATTTCTGTGAAGTCATGAAGATGAAATATATATTTTCCCACTTTTAGACAAAAAAGATAATGTTCTTCAAGTGATGCTGTTACTTTGATTGTACTGCAGCAGCAATTTCCTAATTTTGTGTTCTCAAATATTTGATTGTTCTTTTCGCAGCAGCTCATCTTCACACAATGCCTTTACAATTTCACTGATTACAGCTGATTTTGACAACTGGATGTGTTTAGTTTTGGGTGATGGAAAGTGGAAAAATGATGCATACCAAGTGCTGAAAAATCCATTATCTGTTCAGCTATCAAATCCGCTCTGATTGCATTGGAAATTTAACAACTCCTCCTCCTCAAATCAATCTTAAATCTGTCGTTCTTGACTTCCGACCTCTTTGTCCCACTTCAGCCTGTGAATGACTCACCTCAGCTCAGCCTCTTTATCAGTCATCATGTCCCTTTTTTCCAACTTAGCCCTTGTTTATGTCATGCATACATAGAAAAATACACTCCCAGTGTCCCCTCTGGCTCTCCAGAAGGTCATTAACCCCAATCTGTCTCCGTAGAGCTCGAAGCCAGTGATTAGCATCCCCCCGATTGGCTGTACTGTATAGCCGTGGTCTGTACTAATAAGGCAGTGCTCCCATCCCTCAGTGCTGATCTAACAACATGTAAACAGCATACGACAGCACGGATGCATTTCCTGCTTTTCCTCGTGTCATGATTTTAGTTTGGTGATGAAGAGCTGAATTGGGGCAAGTGGATTCTCGCAGCCACATTCCCCTCCAGCAGAGACAACAATGAAAGCTACAAAAGAGGGGGTTGGGTTTTCCTTTGTTGTGGGGGTGTAGCATCAAAATCCCGACCTCTGACTCCCCTCAGGGAAAGGTTTGGGCTTTGGGTTCACAGAGGGTGTCAAGGAAGGATAAACGAGAGCGCATCGCTGCACTCCAAAGGTGTCCCGGCCTGCACAGAACCACAAAGAGATTCATTAAGGTTAATACAGAGATAGTTTCTGTTACCAAAACTGAAAATCTTAGAAAATGAGCACCCCACAAAGCTCCTGAGACCCCTCACTTTGTTGTGTTGGGGGCAACAAAGCAGCGCAGTGTAACAGATAGGATCCTTTAGCAACAACGCCCCTTCTTCCTCCCTTCTCCTCCTCCTCCTCCTCCTCCTCCTCTCATCCATAACCCATGGGTCGCTTTGCTGGGACTTAATGGCGTCCCAGCTGTGAACATGGGCAGGCCCAGCCGAGTGCACTCTGCCGGAAAGAGCCCCCCTCCCCTCCCCGGTCCCGAGGGCGTTCACCCGAGTGTCAGAGTGCGACAGGCAGCAGCATGGAGGAAGACAGTGAGTCGGACTGCTCCATTGATCGGTGTGGAGGGGGGGGGGCTTTTCTTCATAGTGATGATGCCATTTCTCAAGGCGCTCGGCAGCCTACATTCAACCCTGCATGGCAGGCTACAAATTCATTATATAAAGTGTTGTTATACTGTGAAGCATGTTGAAGGTATCAAAGAAGGAAATGTCAGAGGAATAATTTGTTTGGCTGCTTCACAATAAGATTTCTAAAAGGAAACTGTCTTGTTTTTGTTCTTTAAAGGGGCACTTCTGCACACAAATCATCATGATCATAATCTTTTTGGTGTGATTTATGACCCAATATAAAGACTAAAGATAGCATTACACTGGGTAAAAGTAACCACCCTTTTTGGTTACATTTTTGACCCAATGAAAATGTAATTATGACATTGTTAAAGGGTCAAAAATAACCACATGGTATGGCTGAATAACCCAATGGTAATAATAAAAACAGCACTAAAACTGGATCAAAATAGCCCAGTGTTTTGGGTGTTATTGGTGACCCAGTGGTTTTTATACCCATTAGTACTAGGGGTGGGGAAAAAAAATCGATACAGCACAGTATCGCAATATTTTATGTGGCAATATTGTATCAATACACGGACGTCAAGTCTCAATCTTTTATTATATAAACTATTAACCTCTTAACAATCTGACCACTATTCTGACTTTCAGAGGTTGTCGTGAGCTCAGTCTTAAAGCTCAAGTGGAGATACTGGTATCATATGAAAGTAGAAAACCTAAGGAATCCATCGAATTGAACCATGTCACGTTGACTTGTCTGGAAGAATGCTAAATAACGCTCCAAAGTTACGCTAAATTTTGTTGAGGAAAAACTGGCCTGGCCATTTTCAAAGGGGTCCCTTGACCTCTGACCTCAAAGTATGTGAATGAAAACTGAGATAGAGATAGATGAAACAGATGTTGACAAACTGCATAATTTGCAGTTGAAAAAAGCTTATAAATAGCATATTGCAAAATGTTTAAAATCGCAATAAGATCGTATCTTGACTGAAGTATCGTGAGAATATTGTATTGTGGGGCATCTGGTGATTTCCACCCCTAATGAGTACTGGGTAAACTTTACAGAGTACTGGGGCGGTGCTAGTTGGACCGAGTACTGGCTACCACGATTGACACAAATTAAAATTGACGCAGGCTAAAAGTTAGACTAAAACCATCTGTACTGATTTCGAACAACAAGAAGAGGCTCCTGCTGCTCACTAGGCTTCGACTTTTAAGGTGGAATTTCCGTCTTCGTCCATGTCTTCTTCCTTCTCCAACTGACCTGACACCCGTTTAACCCCTATCACATTGAAGGAATGTCACCGTCCAGTCAGGCCACACACACACACATTGTACATCGTTGCACACACTTCGCCTGGAGACCTCCTCCACCTACGCACAGCTGTCTGCCACCTGCTGTGGAGCAGTCATGCTAGCGGAAGACACTTCATATCGCTTAGCGTGCGTTTTGCAGTACTCCAAGCTTGTTGAATTCCACTGTCACACACGTGCCTTCGTCCTGCTTAGCAGATGCACGGCAACAGATGGAGGTGCTTTCCATCTCTATATATTAATTATGGTCACTACTTGTTTATTATAAATAGATTTTCAATGGGCGCTCGGCATAAGGCACAGACTCTATACCACTTAGACTGTTATGAGTTTGCATCAGTCTGGACATGCAGCACATCCTCCACCTCCTCTGTGTTCCGTCTCGTTCCATTCTGCTCCAGTAAAGCAGCTTTTTGTAACAGTGGAGTGCCCATCAAGAGGTTTTTATTCAGGTCAGGTTTTCTGTGAGTAAAACAGGCCATTCCTTTACGCATAGACTTTGAACATTTGGAAAAACTTTCTGCAGGAAATCTCTTTTCAGAATCTTTCTGATGAAATAAAGTTGCGTGACTGTGAGGCTTTAAATACGGATGGATTCTATTATTGATTATTGGATGATATTGGATTTATTGCAGGGCTTTGTACTGGATTTCCAGCAGATCACACGATAATGCTCAAGGCAAAAGTGTGCAATAAGAACGCCGTTCTTGCTTTTGGCGTGTCATTTGTACGCCATGTAGTCTGCACTGACTTCAGCGTAAATGCATTTGCATGAATTTGCTACGCTCAGAGCTGGTGACGTAGAATTAAATGTGAGAAAGACTGCTTATGGCGGTCGGGAGGGAAGGTGGATGGGTCCAACAAACACAGGACTTTAAACCAGGAGACCAGTGTTTTGTTTTGTACGTTACATTAGTGACGTTTGTGACGTGTTTTTTTAGCGACGTTTGTGATGTGTTTTTTTAGCGACATTTGTGACATGTTTTTTTAGCGCCGTTTGTGACATGTTTTTCGTACGTATGTTACGTTGTTTCCGTACTTTTTGTACTTAGTTTACGTTTTTATTTTAAGCCCAACCATGATGTTTTTCCTAAACCTAAGTGCGTGGTTTAACTTGCCCCCTGCTGGTAGCCTCCTGCACCATCATACACGTAAGGGATAATGTACAGCAATACGGTCATTATTGTGAAATAAACCCCGACAGGGTCATGCGGTTGGGGAAGGGGTCTTGCATCGCCCTGGAGGGGTTTATTTCACAACAATGACCCGCTCACTGTACATTATCACGCTTATTAAACAGCTACTTACTTAAGAAATCAATAATTTGACACAAAAACGGTCCGCCAGAGTCCGACATCAGATCTGCAACCATAGCAACGGTCTCTTATAAAGAAATAACTGAACTTGACCAATCAGTATTCAACAAAGCCAAGCGTGTGATATTCACGCTTCAGTGAGGCAAAACGTGACACTGACACGCTATCCTCTGATGGACAGGTGGGTTTATTACACGCTTTGACGTGATAAGAGGTTGTGATTTCATGCTAAAATGAATAGTAGATTAATCAATTACTTGACTGACAGAAGCTTAATTGACAATTATAATTGATTAATTGTTTAAGTTGTTGTCAAGCAACAGCCACTGGTTCCACCTTGAAACACAGGACTTTTGGTTCGGCATTTTTCATTATGTTTCACATTTTATAGATAAAACAAATCGATTAATTGAGAAAACACATAGAAAATGATCTGTATCCCTAATTGGATGTACTTCATGAACTGGCAGCTTTGCAGATTTGTATTTGTGAGTAACAGATGGCTCCAAAGTTCCTCTTGTGTTGACTGTGCTGAGTTCACCTACATGTCGTTCTCTGAATTACTCATCCTTTCATGCAGAGCGTATGGCTGATTTTTCCTGCCATGCACTTGTGTGTTTATTTTTGGTAAATGCGTAAAATAAATCGTAGCATTATGCAACGTTCCCGCCCTCAGGGGGAAGCCGTCTACAATGGACTCGTAATAGGAGAGAAACTGGGCCGTGCGCTGAGTGATGAAGAGTGTTCCTGAGGTAGCCATGTGGATGAGGAAGCTGTGTCTTCCCATGATTGTCTTCCTTTCCTGTGTGTCTTCACTCTTTCCCCATCCACGCCCGGCTGTCTCAGTGTTTTCATTACCTACGATACTCCCTCCATCACGCTGTCACCCTGTCTTCCCATTGCTCTTTTTCCTCATCTCCTACTCCCTCCACATCCACATCCTCACCTCGGGGATTGCCTTTCCGCTCAGCTAGATCTTCCTTCCTTCCTTTCTCTCCTCGTGTCATTGCCTCCAGCCTCGTGCTCACCCCACCCCCCCGTCTGCTGGGACAATAGAGAGGAAACAAAACCGAGAGGAGTGGGCCTCTTCTTGACTTAAGAATGAGTAAGTAAGGAGAAGGGTGTTAACATATCGAGTCTGCTTTTATGGGGATCCACTCAGACCTAATTCAGGTAGCAGTTAAGTGGTCGGAGCTGCCAATTAGATTTTTTTTTTTTTAACCAAAGAGCTACTGTGTGCACACTCCGGTTGGTAAAAGATAAATGGTGTTTTTAAACTTAATGGAAGGTTGGAGCACTTGGGAAGTGATGGTTCCAGGTTGAGGTTGTGTGCTGTGTGTTTTAGTGCAGGTGCAGTTTCTGTGTGTGCGACCTTTCACTGAATGGATGCTACATAATTCAGAAGCCATTATTTTTGCGCCCTGAGAAGAAAGGACAGTACAGAGAGAGAGAGAGAGAGAGAGAGAGTGATGGACAGAAAGAAAGTGTTGTTTTAGCTATAAAAGCTTTGGAATAAATGTTTCTCCAAATACATTTGAGAGATCCTTCTAAAGCCCCGTGCAGTTTTTAAATTATACAACGGCTTTTGAGCAGGTTTAGAGGCTCAAACACCATGAAATTTAGGCACCTGATTGGACGAACGCTTTCCCTCGTGGGCTGCTGCTCCCAGCTTTCAAACGGGAACCAACACGGCGGCTCGTTTGAAAACTTTCTTCTCTTATATCATGAAAAGAGTTCACCTAAATGTGTTTCTGAAAACATTTTATGCGAGAAATAAGCCATGCAGTTGCTGAATCTGTCCTTATTTTGGATCGACAACGTTTAGTTTAAAAGTTTCTCGGGAGTTTCCAGAGGCGGCGAGTTGCACCGGACGCCCCTGATTTGCATAGAGTAGCAAAGGCCTGAACTTCATGCAAATGAAGAGCGGCCAAGGTGACGCCCCGTCTCTTAAATCGCGCCGCCACCACTTCCAGAATGCATTGCACGGAGTAGTGTGGACGCTAGGCATGAACGTAGCAAAAGTTTTAGGTTTTAAAAGTGTGGATGTTGCCTTAAAGATAATATAAAGAAAAAGTTTATTCCTCTGATGGTCCGTGTTCACCCGGAGGAGCCCCATCCACTGCCTCTCCCCCCCGCCCTCCTGCCACATTCCCTCCTTTCTCTGCATCTCCTGGCTGCAGGGGAATCACAAGACAGAGGCATGGCAGTGTAAGCAGGCCCGTCACATGCTGCTTAATTCAAATAGGCTGCGATAATTCGCCCTTTCACTCGTCCTCCGTCGCCGTCGCGAGGGAACCAAACTAACCTGCGCGTTACCATGACGATAGGAGCGTCTGGGTGGCCCAGCGTTTGTGTGTACATTCAGTGGGAGTCCCCCCTCCCACCCCCCTTTTTCTCTTCCTCTCTCTGTCGAACAATCTCCCCGTGTTCATATCATCCACCTGCGCCCCACATCTCATTTACCGTGTTCACCTCAATTACACCCACTTCACGCCGACTCTCATCACTCCAAAACGCCACCCCCATCTGCCCTCCACGAGGAGACGAGGAGCGTCTCTTTGTCTCACCTTGGTTGCCATCCATCTGTCTGAGCGCACCCATTAACACATTTACAATCTCGTCTCCTTAAACTGCGGCGCTAAATTTGCCACTAATCTCCGCACCTATTTTATGGGGCGCTGGAGAGGATGAGGAAGGTGATGGAGGTCAATGACGATGGTGATTGCCCCACGGGCATCCTTCCTTTCTTTTTCTTTGTCAGCAGATGTGTGGCCATCTACATGAAAGGCATGTAGCCGTGTAATGGGACCAGATGAGGCACGGCACCCCAACAGATGGAGTTAGGAAGAGGAGCGAGAATAGATGATAGAATAGAGACGAAAGTGCGAAAGGAGTGAACACACATAATAATGATCGCTATAAATATCTTGTAGTTGTGTTTTTGCTTTTTTTTTTATTAGCAAAGTCGACAGCAGAGGGACTTTGTCAGATGATATAAACAGCTGTTTTGAGGCTTCTGGAGGATTATTCAATTTACCTACCTCTTTATAGCCATCGTTGACATATATCCTTCCATTTCTGGGGTTTTAATCCCTCACAATATCACAGCTTGAGAACAGATGGCTCAGCACCAAAAATATTTCAGATAAACTAAAAAAAAAAGGAAGAGTAAAGAGGGGTGTGGGGGGGTGGGGGTGGGACTGAGCTTCAATAAACCCATCTGTGAGCAGATGGATGCAGATTCATTGGAGGCTGTTAGAGGAGAGTCTCGCAGAAGGTGCGTCGGGGGGCTGAAGGAGGGAGAGAGGAGTCGATGCAGAGACGTATGAGGAGGTGTCTGCTCTCCAGCTGGAGACAGGGAGGATAACAAGCTCCCAGAATGCAGCTGGTCTCGTTTCTGGGGGCTGGTGAAGACATATTCATTAGTTTTTTGTGTGTGTGTCTTTATTACCGCACTAATCACAGTAACTGTTGATGTTAGATTGAAATATTTTGTTTGGAGTCACAGAACATCCTGACATTAGCAGAGGGCAGGGATTCATCTGATTGTCATTCTGAGATTCGGTACAGTTGAACATGTTAAATTGAAGCCAAATGAAAACAAAGTTTTTTTTTATACTTCAGGACATTAAGCTGACAATATTTTTATTGTACTTTCATGTAAGTAGATGTTTGAATGCAGGAGTTTAAAGGGATAGTTCAGGTGTTTTGAATTACTTATCCATAGTCAGTGTATTACCTACAGTAGATGACGGTGGGCACGCCCCCAGTTTAGAAAAGCAGACAGGAGTACTGGCACGGGAGCAAACCAATGTACTGCTGTGGACGGGGCAGCGGCAAAACAGATTTTAGACACATAAAAAACTAAAAAAGTCAATTTAAGTGTATGCTATATTTAGAATATTTTCGCCGATTTACCTTGCCATGAGGCAGCTATACACAATCTATGATTCCGACGGGGAATTGAAGCTATGCTCTCGCCAAAGCAACCAGACTCCATTGCAAAAACCTGTCATTTTACCTTGCAGAACACAGGGGTTGCTGGTCTAACGCTGCCTTGGTCGGTTAGTTTTGTTTGTTGCCATTGTGTGACTTTGGTGAATCCGAACTAACTACACTTTGTTTGTTTGTGTCACACAATGACACAAACAAACTACCCGATCGAGACAGCAGTACACCAGCAATCTCCTGTGTTCTACGAGGTAAAATAAGTCTGGTCACTTTGGCGAGAACGTAGATGGATACAACAGCTTCAGTTCCCCATTGGAAAGCGCTGTCCGACGGCAAGGTAAAGCAGTGAAAATATTCTAAATGTATCGTACCCTTAAACTGATATTGATTTTTTTAGGTGGGCCTTTCTTTTAGGTGTCTAAAATACATTTTGCTGCTGCTCCCGTCCAACGAAAGTACATTGCTTTACTTCCATTCACCTCCAAACTGGGGGTGTATCGACCGTCATCTACTGTGTGTAATACACTGACTATGGATAGAAAGTACCTCATACAACCCCACTTCAAAACTTCCTAAACTATCCCGTAAAGTATTTTTTACATGGTGAAGTAAAGGATCTTCTTCCACCACTGTTTACCTGTTAACTTGTTCCTGAATGCATTTTTGTTTGCATTACTGTACTTGCCCTATATATTCTGCTTACTATTTATTTGTCCTGATGTCACTGCTGCACATATCTTAACATATTCTTGCTACCACTTCCAGTTTATTGTATTTATTACCCCTATACATATGTACAGCACTCTGCACTGCTCAGTACTTGGACTCTATGCAATGACAATTGAATCTGATCTAATGCAATCTAATTATAATGTGCTACATGGACATGAATATGAAATTACATTTCCTTGCTTTTAATGGCCAATTTCTCAAAAACTAAAGTTGCATTAAACTTGTGAATTATTATGCTGGCAAGCATTAGTCACAAGTGACCTTACATTCCACTTCAGTCATGTCATGTCATGTTTCTCTCGTCTCTCCGTAGTCTCTCATCTTCCTGGGCTGCGTGGCGGCCGCCGGGCTCGGCCTCAACCTGCTGTGTCTGGCCATCTACCTGAGCTGTCTGTGCTGCTGCCACAAAGACGAAGAGGAGGAGAGCAAGAAGCCCAACTCCTGCTGCGTCACCTGGTCCGCCGTCGCCGCCGGCCTCATCACATGGTGAGAGAATAGAAGACGTTTTGACTAACTGCTGATTACTGTGCAGACACACACACACTCTCACTCTCCG
Source organism: Sebastes fasciatus (assembly GCF_043250625.1). Taxonomy (NCBI): domain Eukaryota; kingdom Metazoa; phylum Chordata; class Actinopteri; order Perciformes; family Sebastidae; genus Sebastes; species Sebastes fasciatus. The sequence goes on from NC_133814.1 coordinate 22,309,347, forward strand.
TTGATGTCTGCCGTCCTGCGTGTTTTCCCATTTTCTTTATTGGTCATTCAGTATTCCTAACGGGGGAGCTGTAAGAGGCACAATGTTTTCACTGCAAAGACTCACATTCTGTATTCCCACTCGAGTTAGTTCTCTGTATATTTGTCCATACGTCTGTTTGTCTCTGTTCTCCTATTTGTATTCTCAAGGTGTCTCTTTCTTGTCTACATGCCTTTCATGCCACCTCTCTTTTGAAATACGCTAAGCTTCTATTTGCAGTTCTGCAGATACTTGTGCTTTGGGTTCACAATAGCATAGGCAGTCGTCTTTATTTCATTCCTTTTGATGAGATCAGTCTTTGATCTGTCTCATGCTAAGTCGCTTTTTACTTCTGTGAGACATTGATGTGGATGAAATCTCTCTGATCACCCTTACCCTTTCCACATTTTTGTATGATTTGTGTGGTGTAAAGAACCCAGACATAAAAAATGCACAAAAGAGTGGAAGTTTTTTTTTTTATATTTGTACAAGCTTTGTTTCTTTTGAACATCCGTCTGGACATGTGTATTTAAAAAACAGCTGCTGATAGGAAGCTGTGGCCTCTGGTTTGAGGGGATATTGTGGTAGAAGTCGTCCTTGTGTGGGTGTATAATGAATATTCTGCTGACAATGTGCATGACTGCCTGCCAGACAAGTCGCTCTTCACTGTGGTGTCTTCAACCTCTGGATGGGATGCATCAACTCAGTCTGCAAAGTACTATGCAATAAAAATGACACGTAGGCGGATAGGTAACTATACAGTATACAATATATGAGACAAATGCAATAATCTCTCTGTTGTCACTGTGTGTTACTTAAAGGGTCTATATACGATATCCAGAGCATTAATATAACATCAAACAACTATTTGCTATGTGAAGATATAGAGGAGTAATGTCTACCTGAGCAGAGAATGGAGTCTCTCTCCCTCTGTATGTGCTGTAATCTGAGCTTTTTGGTTTGTTGACATAGCCGGGCTGGCCATGCATGCCTTTTAGTGCATGTGAGCGTTGCATTGCTCTCATACGGCGGTTGCAGTTGATAACATCACTGTCGCGGAAGTGTATCATCCATCCTCCGGTTCCCACTCAGGTTAACACATCTTCCTAATTGGACGCAATACGAACAAGCGAACATCAGATTGTTTCAGTTTTTTCCCAATGAAGATGTCCTAACCTGCTCCGTTCGTCAGCGAACAGGCAAGGCGTCGTGTCGCTTGTTTGAAAAAACGCTCGCCCCGGCTCTATTTATGCAAAGTTTCGCTTTGATGGTAGTGGCTAGAAGGGAACCAGCAAACGGTGGATGATCAGGTCAGATTTCGCAATTTACGGGGTCCCTTCTAGACATGACCATATCTCTCTCTCTCTATGTAATAGAGAGTGACATAGCTTGTAGTATAATTTTTCACGCTCCGTTCGCCAGAGTTCGCTCGGGAAGCAATAGTAATGCACCCAAGCTCTCATTTAGCGCCTTTAAAGTACAGGCTAACAGATATACAGAAAACAAGAGAAAATAAAATAGCGCTAAATCATGAGCTATAGAAATATTTTAAAATATTACAGTGATTATATACATTTGAAAAGATGCATGTAAAAGTGCATGCAGGTCGCTACCCAACCACATACGTCATCGTCTTGATAGGAATATTATACGGGTCTTGAAACTAAGTACTGCTCAGAAATTATAATGGAAACTCTTACAACACTTGTAAATAACATTTCCCCCAGCTTAATGCTCACCTGAACTAACAGGCTGTAAAGTTGATCAAGCGTAGCCTATTTGTTTTACCTCTATAAAACACCTCCTGTTCACATCGCTGGCTGTACAACGCAGCACAAATAATGGAAAACAGGTCACAGGCCACTAACGGTGAGTAAAATTTAAATGTCCATTAGTCCCATTAGCAGAGATCTGGTGTCACCATCACAAGATGAATCACAAGCTTAATTATCATGTCTTATGTATGAGGAAATGGAAATTGTTCAATAAGCCACTTAAGTGATTCAAATGAGACCATTACTACCAGAGGAGAAATGTTTCCTTATTTTGAAGATGATATCTGAACCAGTGTGAGATGTGATTTGTTTTGGCTGGAGGCTGCTGGATCTCATCAAGTCTGTGGTGAACTGAAAACTTTTCCTGATGTGACATGACATTATGTTTAGCTGTGATAAAGATGCATGATATCAGTGAGTATTATATATAGCCTTTAGCTGGTGTGCAGACGACCTGCGGTCCGTTCATTATTCCTACTTGGATCCAATTTTTGATTCTGTTAACATCCTGCTGCTGTGGCCAACTTTTAAAAATACTTTATTTTGAATCAGTACAATACAATAATATAAATAAACAATGATATTTCAAATTAAATGCATTGGTAAAAATGCATAAAAGCAAATGAGGATAAAAAGTAAAAACATAAAATGGAACAAATTAAGTAAGGGGTCTTGAATCACCCACGATAATGACCCGCTCGCTGTACATTATCCTGCTTATTACACAGCTACGTCCTAAAGAAATCAATAATTTGACACAAAATATTGATTTAAAAATGATTTTATTGATATAATAAAAATGATTTTATTGCTTCTGCTAAGAAAAATTGTCTGTTGGATTCTACAGTTGGAACTGAGTCCATAGCAACGTAAATCTGTAGTTTAAATTTAGCTTACTCGTTGGCTATAATTCATATTAAACTGAACATTTCTGTTGATGGTGAGGTGAGACGAGCTGAATGGGACTTCTTTTAGGAATATTAATGTTGACGTGTCTGTCCTCATTCATCTCAACACAGTTGTTACTAATGTTACAGCTGTAAATAGATAACTATAAATAGATAGTAACTTAAGTAAAAACATAAAATTGGGAGCACAGTCTCACAGATTTAATAGCTTTTTTTAGTTTTTTTGCTGAAGTTATTGTCTTAATATAAAGCTCCATTTCTTTCTTTAAAGTCATGAAAGTGAGGTTTAACTTTAGCAAATTTACATTTAGGAATGTTGCAACAATCATAATGAGATTGATTAGAAAATGCTGTCTCTCATATATTGTGTTGAACCTTAAAGGTACAGTGTGTAGGATTTGACGGCATCTAGTAGTGTGGTTTCGGATTGCAACCAACTGAGTACCCCTTCGCTCACTCCCCCCTTTCCAAGACTGCGGTAACGTGAGCCGCCGAGTGCAAAACCGTGGTAACCGCAGTTTCACAAGCGTATCGGAGAACTACAGTGGCCTTCAGGTAACGTAAAAACGTGAAAGGCTCTCTCTAGAGTCAGTGTTTAGTTTGTCCTTTCTGGGCTACTGTAGAAACATAGTGGAGCAACATGGTGGACTCTGTGAAGACGACCCGCTCCCTTTGTAGATATGAAGGGATCATTCTAAGGTAACGAAAACACAACGATTCTTAGTTTCAGGTGATTTTACACTAATGAAAACATAGTTATGAATATTATATTACATTTCTGCTAATAGATTCCCCAAATGTTACACACTGGTCCTTTAAAGAAGTGGAAGTTCAAAGTTACAGATAACTGTGTCAGACTTGCAAATCAACGCGTAATGCTGCTGACAAAGATTACAAACTAGAGGGGCAAAAATTAATTTACAGTCTGCTATAAAAGCACCAAAACACTGAAGCATCACAGTCAGCACTTCCACCACCAGATAGGCCCGATTAGGCCGGTCAATGAGATGTACTCTCCCCTCAAAAGCAGCTAATTGAATTAGTTGCCAGAGGAGTGGATACTTCTCTCAACCATGTGACAGTCATGTTTAGCAACCAGTCGGTAATATTAAATTAAGCCTCGAGCATCATCGTACATTACTCTGTTTTGCAGAGAAGGTTAATTGTTAAATGGATATCCTGAGAGCTCAGCACTGCCGGCCGGCTGAAGCTTCTGTACCACACCAATGATTTACATCCCCTCTCTTCTTTGTCACGTGTTCCCCACATCTACTGAATGCCATTTAATAAAGTGCAAATGAAAGAAAATAAATGCTTATCCAACAGAGGAAACATTTAAAATATTCAAAGCTAAATGCTGGTCGCTAAAAGCACAATGACGAATATTCTGTATGTCAAATTACCTTTGACTCACGACGAGGAGAAACAGCACTAAAGCACTAATCATACAACACTTAGCTTGATGCCGCACACATTTATTCAAGCGGTTGCGAGTGGCTTCTGTTCCCACCCAGTCCACCAGTCTTCATTACGTGATATTTAATTATTCATGTGCAGTTTCTTAAAATGTAGAGTGACTCAAAAAGTGGCAGCCCACATCTCATTAAAGATGTATGTTGCAAAAAATCTAAAATGAGGGAAAAGAAATACAGCTGCAAGCAGCAAGTAAAGACAAGGACTGTGGGAACTGTCGTGTGATGACATGCAGTATATTCTAGGGGTGTAAGTATCCGTACACATGAGTATCACGTTATTATGTTTTGTTATACTGTGTTGATTCTCCAAAACACTGTATTTGATTTTTTTTAATTAACCTCTTAAAACTCTGACGGATGCTATTTGATCTTTCAGAGGTTGTAGTGGGCTCAGTTTTAAAGATAGACTGGAGATACTGGCATCATATGAAACTAGAAAACCTAAGGAATACATCGGCACCAACCATGTCATACTAAGGAGGCTAAGTAATGCTCCAAGGTTATGCTAACTTTTGGCGAGGAAAAACTGGCATGGCCATTTTCAAAGGGGTCCCTTGACCTCTGACCTCAAGATATGTGTAGAAAATGGGTTCTATGGGTACCCACAAGTCTCCCCTTTAAGGCCCAGACACACCAAGTCGGCATCAAAGAACTAGCGGCGTTGAAGGCTGACTGTTGCGTCGCCTCACGTCGCCTTCGTCTTGGCCAACGAGTTGCATTTGAACACACCGCAAAGTTGTAGCCACTGACCAGCTACTTACTGAAGACCGAGGACTGCAGTTATACTAGCCGTTGTTATGATACGTGCATGAAACAAAGCGGGGTTTGCCGACCATTTTCACCCCACTCTCACTCACCACTTAGCTTCATCCCAGATGGCCATGTCGTTGTGAAAATATCGGAACAATCAGCTGAGATGAAGATGAAAAATGAAAAGAGCCTTCTGTTTTTTTTCTCTTGACTTTACTCGTTGGCTTGCTTTACTCACTTCCGTTTCTCTTCTCATGCACTGATTCGTTTAAGCTGAACAGCCATCGACGGGCACCGCCGCCGATTCAACGTGCTGAATCGGCCGAAAAACCTCAGACACGGGCCGACTAGAGCCGACGGTGCGGGACACGCCGACAGACGCTCACCGACGGCCCCAAACTTTCCTAAAATTAGATTTAAAATTGCAATATATCACAACGTATTGAATCGTTACCCCTGTATCATGATCAGATTCTTGCCAATACATAGCCCTGGCATATTCACCGACAGTACATTCAAGTCTTGTTACATTTTGACTGGACAGATTGGCTCAAGATGTTGGATGAAGCCCTAATGAGTTGATTGCCTGGGTGGTGGATTAGATTAATCTGCAAGAATTCAACCCCTCTGAAGGAAATCATATCCATCTGTCTGGTCTTCAGCAGCTCAGGCTTCACGTGGGAACCTCTGTCATGTTGGATACTGTAAAGAAATACCTTGATTACTATAAAATATGTCATATATATATAGGCTCAATAGTAATCCTATTAGTGACGTGTTTAGGTCTGGAGTAAATTTAAAGAGCTCGATAGGACTTCATATTGTGAGATGAAGTAAGAGGGAACGTCCTGTGGGAAATCAACTCTCCTCCATGTGATTCCCAACTTTGATTATGTCAATCTGCCGGATATATGGAGTGATCGTCCGGTGGGTTTTCAATCAGAGTTCATTGGCTTTATTTTAATCTCATCAATTCCAGATCCTCTTTTCACCCTCCCTTTACTCCTCACTTCTCTTTCCTTTCATTTCTGTCTCTTCTCGTCCTCCCTCTCTTCCTTCTGTCTCTGCTTAAAGTCTTGCAGTCCTCCGCCCTAATTATGTTTGACAGTGGCTGGAGCCGATACGCTGTGATGTCCGTCCTAATTAACACTGCGTGGTGAAACCAGAGCAGATATTGCTCAGCTGGCTGCGGTGTAGCACATTAGCTGTGTAATTATATTGTACTGTAACTGATTAAGCTGCTCATACTGAGGACATGTGGACTGTTACAAAGGTACCGATGGTCTGGTTTACTAGAATAAAACCATGATAGTTTACAGTTTAGAAGATTACAAGTTAGGCCTGTCACCATAATTACGCTTTCGACTTATGGTACGATATAGACATGACCTCAATCATTTTTGCTGACCTCGATATTGCCCGTACATGTTTAGCCCTTTTCACACAGAGATCCCACAATACTGCCGTAAAGAAGATCCGCCATTACGTTGCCATTACGTTGGCTTCGCGTTTTATTCTTTTATGCCTTTATTGATAGTGAGAGAGATAGTTCTGAAAGGGGGGGAGAGAGAGGGGATGACGTGCAGCAAAGGGCCACAGGTCAGATTCGAACCCCGGGCTGCTGCTGTAAGGACTCTACTAATTCAGCTACCGCGGCAGCCCAGCTTTGCTTTTTCACACTGAACGAAACCACGACGGTATAGATGGCACACTGTCATCGCAGTAGCAAAAGGGGCGTGGCGTTAAACACAACTGCGGTGTGTGTTCATGTAGTCTCGCCATGCCGGCTGTCCCTTTTACACAGAAAACGGCTCGGCTGTGTTTAGCCAACGTGATGCCAGAATAAACAGCTTGGTTTTTGGCAGTCAACTTCTTGGTTTATTGCAACCAGAAGTGACACGTGAGGGTGGAGCTAAGTACAACCAAACACTGAAAAATTAATTTTTAGGTGACCAAAATGTCACAATTAACTTTCATGAACTGAAAACACACTGTGAAAGGGTTAAAGTTGTAAGACGAAAACACGGACAACGCCGGCGTGGTAGTGACCTGTCAATCACAAGGTAGCCCCGCCCTAAAGCATCCCCTGCTTTATGGTCTATTTGACTCTAAATGGGACCATAATTTACTAAATGAACATCATGCTGTATTGAAGAAGACTTGAAACTAGCGATTGAGACCATAAACTCATGTTTACAATGTTTACTGAGGTAATAAATCAAGTGAGAAGTAGGCTCATTTTCTCATAGACTTCTATACAATCAGACTTCTTTTAGCAACCAGAGGAGTCGCCCCCTGCTGGCTGGTAGAAAGAATGCAAGTTTAAGGCACTTCTCAGACCCGGAGGTTGCAACTAGAATAAAAATATCCTTCTGTTAGTATCACTTCAAGTAGTCACAATTTTTGAGGACAAGGGATTTTTTAATGTTTTGCCAATAATTTAAGACCTCACAATTGATTCTTGTCCTTTCGACCAGCAAATAGATGAAAATGTATAATACTTTCAATGAATTATTTATAAAACGTTGTCAGTGTTCTCCAATCTGCTCCAAATGAGTTTAATGCGCGTATGCAGTAGAGACACTGCTTATGTAAATGGGTCATCAGAAGTTACTTGAAATATTTATTTGTTTATTGTGATAGGTATCTGTTGCCAAGCGGAAATGAGAACAAGAAAAGGGAGAGAGAGAAAGAAAGGAAGGGAGAGAGCTGTCTGTTTGCATGATATCAGTGTCCTCCATTGGATCCCATACAGAAATGCTTTGGCACACAAGAAGCTTTTCATAGAACAGCATCAGCAATAAAAGCACACCAGCAGTAGGAAGCGTTTTAACGCCCTCGTTCACTTCTTTTTGGGGTCATTTATATTTAGTAGCTCACAATTTATAACTTCATCTCACTTAAATTGGCTATTTTGGAAGTTCCTTAGCTCTGAAAATGGAGATGTGTTCATGCAAAATTTAGAAAGGAGCTATTTGTATTTTATATTTTAGGCTCATTGCTGCATATCATTGTTTTTTTGGGGTGGTCCTTGCTGAGACTTCAGGAGGGCAGAGTAAAATATATCTATATTTGTCATCTCAGGAGAGCCATTGCTGCCATTTTGGGGCAAAATCTCAAATATTCAAACATGTCTGAGTCTATTAATAGTGGCCGAGGGCGTTTTGTTTCTGCCGCAGGCTGAAGCTTTTGATTTCCTCTCTGAATTCCCCTCAATGTCTTTAGATCCACTTTGTCATTTATCAACATGACAGTTTGGACTTTAGCTCAGGACATGTCTACTCCCATCTATGATATCCTTTCTCTTTGAATTAGACCGTAGATAAAGGAGCAGCACTAAGGGAACTGGAAGAGGTAAAACGAGACACATCCTCTTCCTTTGCCTCTCCTGGTTTCCTTATAAAATAATTAGATTCTACCCTTAAAATATCTGCACGGTTCAAAGAAGTCCATGTTTCTCCCGGCTACTTTTTACCAGCTACATTTTGTCTGTGTTTAGACACAAAGAGATGAAAGGAGGAAAAACTCCTGTGGTATTTTTCTTTTTGTAGGCTAGGTGATGTTTTTTGGTGGGGAACAAAAAAATAAATGTGCCAGCATATGCGTCACCATCAGTAGATTATTATTATTATTATTATTAAATGTGGTGCATGAAGGGAGGCAAATCTTCTCTTTTATGTTTTTCTGCTTTTCTTCTGTCTTGCTCTGTTTGTCCCATTGTCTTCTTGTGTCATATTATTTGTTGTAAACTGTCTGTCATGTGTATTCAGTATACGCAGCCTGCTTATATCACTGTCAGTCTGTCTCTTTTGGTCTGTCTGTATCTGTCACTCGCTGTCTCTCCCAAAACTGAAGCTTTTTTTCATGTCTGTTCTGCCTTCTCCTCCTAAATTCCTCCCTGCCTCTCCCTGAGGGTTATATTAAAACCTGCAGAGTGGGTGGTTTACCTGCAGGGGGTCAGTTAATGAGGCTCTGTCCTTGTTGTACTAAGTAGGAAAATAGCCCCCGTTGTTCCGCTCCGCCAGACGAACGTTGCAGGAAGCATCGTTGAGCGTGGATTTATAGTTTTTCTGCTTATCTGGAGCATCGCGGAGGAGTCGGGAAGGAGGGGGGGGAGCCACGAGGTTTAGGAGGCTGCTCTCGAGTCTCAATTAGGCTGCTTACCATCCCTTTGGTACTGACCCGACCCCGGAGCACATTTTGTGATGGGTCATTGGTGGTTTATAGCAGCCAGGGGTTCACCAGGGGGTACTTCTGCAGTTGCTTTGGAGATACGTGGAAAGATTGTGCAGTAAAAATCACAAAATTGCATTTAAAAAACTCACATGGAGTCAGCTTTAAAGGACCAGTTAGGTGGATTTATTGGCAGAAATGGAATATAATATTAATAAGTATGTTTTCTTTAGTGTATAACCATCTGATAACAAGAATCCGCCATGTTGCTCTGTCCGCCATGTTTCTACAGTAGCCCTGAACGGACAAACCAAACTGTTAACTTTTCCTGCTAGTTGATAAAGTTCCTCTTTCCCGTCACAGCCGCTCTCTCTCTCTTGCTTCACCACTCACTTCCCACGTACACACACTCTACGCACTGACTCTGCTCGTAATGACCTACGCTACTCTTACAACAACTGACTCCATTTGTGTTTTCGTGTCGGCCACTGTAGATCTCCAACACGCTTGGCACACGGGAAAAAGGCTTCAGTTGGTTGCAATCTCCTCACCTCACTGCTAGATACTGCCAGATCCTACACACCGGACCTTTAAAGGGGACATATCATGCTCATTTAGAAGTTCATACTTGTATTTTGTGTTTCTACTACAACATGTTTACATGCTTTAATGTTCAAAAGACACATTATTATATTTTCATACTGTCTGTCTTTATTCACCCTCTGTCTGAAACGCTTTAATGTTTTAGCGTCTGTCTCTTTAAGAAGCCCAGTCTGTTCTGATTGGCTTCTGAGAAAGATTTGCTGTGCGTTCCTATACCCATGCCAGAAAAAATATTTAGTATGTCCCAATTAGGGCTGTCGATCGATTCAAATGGTTAATCATGATTAATCTCAAATTAATCACACATTTTTTATCTGTTCAAAATGTATCTTAAAGGGAGATTTGTCAAGTATTTAATACTCTTATCAACATGGGAGTGGACAAATATTCTTGCTTTATGCAAATGTATGTATATATTTATTATTGGAAATCAATCAACACAAAACAATGACAAATATTGTCCAGAAACCCTCACAGGTACTGCATTTAGCATACAAAATATGCTCAACTCATAACATGGCAAACTTCTGGTTGCAAAAAAACAAGATCTCAAACTCAAACCAATGGGTGACGTCATGGTGACTACGTCCACTTCTCATATACAGTCTATGGTTTTCCTTCAATTTGTCACCCATGTTGAGCTGAATCAACACTTCTGAACACAAAATACTTCATAAAAGTAGGATCTACAGTAGGTTGTGTTCTTAATAAACTGGTGACTCAGTGTGTTGAGAGTTCCCCGAAAGGAAATATGTCAGCGGAGGAGCTAAGCCATGTCATCTCCTGAGTATTACAGAACAGGACTTTCTTATATCTTCTGATCAGTTTAGTGTGATGACTGTGTGATGGTCTGAAGCATTACTCATCGCTGTGTCATTTAACGACTCGCTTCCCCTGAAATGTTTAGTTCCATACAAGGGTAATAATTTCCTCTGAAGTTAGCACAGGTGCTCTTTATTCCAGGTGAGGCAGCACGCCTCTTCTATAAAACACTTTAGCATTTTACTGCACTGCTATTGTTGTTCGTTCATTCATCCCAAATGTAATATGGACATCCTTTTCTTTGATTGTGAGACATTCCGTATCTATGTCTTATTTACTTGTGGGGTTTAGGTTGAGAATGTTTTGTTGCTGCTTTCAAATCCCATCATATAGCAGCACAATGCCGCAGCACTTTGGGGACAAAAGGAGCTCACAGAGACTACTTAAGAGTGCGCGTTGACGTCGGTGATTATTTTGTTTGTGCCGATGCTCCAGCTGAACAAATGAAATCCTTGGATGACTGAACATGCAAAGGCGGTTTCAAAATTATGCACACACATTTCCAAACCCTCACTATTGTATAATTTCTGGTTCAAAGAGTGTTGTTTACATAAATGAACACAGAAATCCAGCTCCAGCGCTTTATAGATACAGTATATTTGCCTTTTGTAGTAAACCATTCAGGTCTGAGGTTTGCATAAACACATCTATGAAAAATAGGGATGTGACGATCCACTTATCTCTTGATTCGATGCTATCACGGTACTTGGGTGCCGATTCGATATGTATTGTTATTTTTAAGTATTGCGATTCGATATTCCGATTTATTTTTGTGAACTTTTTTAACACTAGACCATGGGAAAAAGTTGAATCATACACTTCTAGGGACTTGAACTTTGGAAAATATATAAATTAATACGGTAAAAATGTTTGATTTTCAGCATGTATGTAGTCAGAGATGTCCTGAAGTCAAATATATCAGGATCATTGTCAGGCATTATTTATTACTTTTTCCCCAGCAACCCAAAAATCAAAGAATAAACACATTTCCCTCACAAATTAGTGGTATTTTCTTTTTAATTTATAAGGGACGTGTAATGTTTTACACTTCTGGTGAGTATAATACAATCAATCTGATTTCCATATATGTATTTTGTATATACAGTTCCCTTTGTTAACACCTTATTTTGAAATCCGGACGTAGTCACACGTGTCTGCTTCCTCTAACTTCTCCAAGGTTGTCTCTAGCTCTCCCGTCAGCTTCGTTCTCTTTATACATCCATGGTCAGCTCCATCGGGGCCGTTTGAATGCATTTAACATAAATGTCAGTATATGGGTGCCCTACAGTTGTAGCGTCGGCTTTGATTTAACCACGGAGATGAGAGTGATGGCCGGCTTGACCGCACGTTACCGCTATACGATAACGTTTCCTGTCCATGACAGAGTTAGCATGCAGCTTTAGCCGTGATGTCTAGCTCTGCTTTTCCTGTCAATGTGTGAAACCCAAAGTGTTTCCATACTTTACTGGATGTGTAGTGTTTACCACGCTGGATGTAACATGTGAGTGTGCAGGTCGTATCCACGAGGACCCTCCGCTGTTTTCTGCTTTCTCGTTTCGACTCGCTGCGGTTTGTTTTGGTTGACGGATACGGAATAGATATGACGTCACGTTAATCAAACTACAACAATAAAAGCGGGAACTTCCTTCTACCTCCTCATAGACTCAAATGAAGCAAATCTATAGATTTTTTTCAGATTGTTTTCCCACCCCTAATGAAAAGTAGGTTTTCTGCACGCAGATTTAAGTTTCAGTTACTTATCTTTATATTTCTAAATGTCCAAAATATAAAAGAGGCAAGTCATTCTTTGAGTCAGGCACGATGGTGCAGCACAGAAACATTTTATGAAACTCTGAATAAATCAAATTTTCATCTCTCCCACAACCTTAATTGTGATTCTCCAAGACGCCCCCTTAAGAAACAAACATGGCAACTTTCCAATCCACTGCCATTCATTCTTGTTTGGATGACTGTGTTCACCTTGACAATTAACTATTATTTCTGTCTCCTCCCAGGGATTGTCCCAAAGTGCCTCATTACCTTTGCATTTTTTTTTCTGCCCTGTTTATGCAAAAGTCAGGGTTGATGGAAGAATTGATGATGCTGCTTTATGAAATGCCAGGGCGAAAAAGACGGCATGAAATATTCATAAAATGTTGCTGTTTTCTGTTGCGCCACGCTGCTTGTAGGTATCTCTATCGCAGGAGGGCACCGTGTTTCAGAACAGAAAGAAAAAATGTTGCATTAATAAATGTGATTTTAAATCTGACTGAAAAAGACATCACCTCTGACACGGACGATTAACAAGTCAAGCAGCGCTGATGTTGTACTCTGCTCCCCTCATTCATTCATCAAAGGCTCACCTGTCCCCTCATGCCTCTTTTCTCTGCAGCATCGCGGTAGGTGTGGGTTTCTATGGCAACAGCGAGACCAATGACGGCGTGTACCAGTTGACCTACTCGCTGTACAACGCCAATCACACGCTGGGCGGTGTGGACAGTCTGGTAGGTAAAACATTACAGTGTCATATGATGAATGTCTGACCTCATAATGTGTGTTTTTAGTTTCATTTCATGCAGTTTTATAGATGAGAAACTGAAACAAACAGCTCTGAGTGAAGGCTTCAGAGAGACTAGTGGTGATGTATTCACACACACACACACACGCAGAGGAGGAAATCCCAGAGGACTCAATTTAGCATGCCTTTAAATGTTTTTATAGTCTTTTTATGGCTTTTTTACCGCTACAAATTGACAGCCTCTCCACACAAAAACTCTTTTACTCCCAGACAGACACCCTCACCCTCGCTGCTCCACCTTCTCCCAGCCGCTGTGGTCTCAAGAGAAACAAAGCATGTGTCTTTTCTTGTGCTCCCTTTTCCTATTTTTATCTGCCTCACTTCCCAACACAATACGCCCAAAAGTAGCTCGCTGTTTTTACAAATTTCACACGGGTGACAAGGCGTTTTTTTCTCCTTCAGTCGAGAGTCAAACTCAAGTTAAAGCAGATGGATATTTTCTCCCTCTTGATTTTTGACTCTGTAGTTGTTTATGTGTTTTTAATGTTTGCGTGTATGTTGTTTGAAATATCAAACGGTGACTTGAAACACTTTATTGCTGCTCTCTTGGCCAGGGCTCTCTTGAAAAAAGAGATTTTCTAATTTCAGTTGGACTTACCAGAATAAATAAAGGTTTAATTAAAAAGAATGCCATGATGACACACACACACACACACAGACTCACAAACTGAAATCAACACCAGCAACAAGCTGTCAGGGCTGGTAATTACCTGTCAACACTATTAGTGAAAGTACTTGTCAAATTGGCTCGGCAATCCACAGTATTGTGTTGTCATCTGACACTTGAGATTTTGGCTGAAGTCAGACTCGCGTCACTAAAGTGATCATTTGAGAGTCAACTTGGACTTGATTTACAAAAACATTATCAACACAGTTGTGAGATATTCAAATGTTGTGTCATTTTAAGAGTGAACGTGGACCTGAAAGACTTGAGATTTCCTTTGACAAGACTTAAGACGTGAGTCTTCTCTTGAGTGAACTGAGACCTTTGCAGATTGACTCGAGACTTTGCCTTGAGACTTGTACAGTTTGACCTGATACTCGACTTGATACAAGTACAAATTGGCTCGAGACTTGACTTGAGACTTGACTTGAACAGATTGATTTGAGACTTTTAAATATGAATTGAAGATTTGAAAGATTAGTTTGACACTTGTAATGATTAATTTGAGACTTGTACATACTGACTTGAGACTGTATAGATTGACTTGAGACTTTACTTGAGACTTGTAAAGTTTAACTTCAGACTTGATTTGAGACTGTGTCAAACAACATACCAGTCTGATGTCGTGCTGGTGCACATCAGCTGTGTGTCCGCTCCTCGGCGGTGTGTGTGTGTGTGCGACCAGCGTTGGTCCCGTGTCGGCGTTGTCGGCGCGGGGGCGGAGACCCTGAGTGACTTGCTGTCGAACAGTAGGGATTAAGTCTCCATCTGTGTTAATGGAGATTAATGTGGTGGTATGTGAACCACTTAGTGCGGTGACTCAACGCGGCCTCGGTAATAAACACGTTGCTGAGAGGCCCACAGCTCCACCGTACGACTTCTTCTTCTTATACGCTGATGGCGAGGGACCACAACCTCCGATTTTAATGGAGAGCAGTTCTGGGCTGTCTGGCTCTGATTGATGCACTTTATACATAATTTATTTAAACTGTGAGAAGTCTGTGATTGCTGAAGATCAGTGGAGCTGCTGTAGATCAGTCAGTCGGGATTAGCTCTCATGTGACGCATTAACCAGCGAACGTAACCCGTAAACAAGCTCGCCTTCTTGATTTACTCCACTTAATCGCTCGTATTACCTGAACACACAGAGTGATAGATACGTCTCTTTGTCTCTTGTATGAACTGCTGTTATTCTTGTAAAGCACTTATCCACGTTCATTTCTCAAAGCCGTGTTAGCAAGAGGAGACGGATCATTAACATATAGCTCATCTGAAAGCTTGTTGGTGTGGTCCCTCTGGGACGTGTGAACTCGTGCAAACACATAATTGGACATGGTGGCCTTTATTTTAGCAGCTTACGCGCATGAGTGTGCTCGCCTCTCTCTGTGTGTATGTGTGTGTGTGTGCATGAGTAAGTTCATTGCACGCAGCTATAGACTGTTAAGGAGTCTAGTTCTTGAGTAGGGACAAAGAGCCCAGTGTGCCACACACAGTTCTCAGTCTCCCCCCACCTAATCAACCATGAGCCCGCGAGACAAAGACGTTTGATGGGGAAGAACAAGGAGCGCGACTCGCCTGTCTGATTGGCAGAGTCCTGATTGAAATCTGCATTGAAATCATTGACAATGACGGCCTCGCTGCCCTTTTGGCCCACACAAAACGCCTTTTAGCCCGACTCCAAGAGAGTTTAGAAGCGACTTTGCTTCTAAAGACCGAATCTATAAGAGAGGAAAAGGAAGGAAGTTAGACTCATTATCACTTGATGCTTTTTTTTCTGGGCTACTGTTGAGAGGTTGATTAGTTACGGTCTGGAATATATGCATATGATGTGTTTATGCACACGGGAAACTCTCTTTAGTGAGAATGTCAATTAAACAAAACACTCGCATACAAAGAGAGGTGCAATTCAGAGACATTACGTTCAAATGCAAAAAGAAAAATCATCATCAGGGCTGTTAAAATGTGGAAACTGGCCAGCCGGGATGCTTTAATGGTGCTGTAATGGGACTGATGTGACATTTGAAGTGTTTAGCCGCACTAATAATAACTCTATTGTTTGGAGATGGGTGTTGTGAGAGGGTTTTGGCAGCCGATGGAGCGGGTCGACGTCTGGGTCAGTCACTGAGCATTTGGCTGGAGCTCAAACACGGTTTGGAAGTTGGCCCGCTACATAATTACCATCATGCATTTTTCCACAGCTTTCTCATAATATGATTTTTGTAATAATACAAAATAATACGGTATTCATTATGTGAAGGAATGATTATGAATTGAAAAACTGAACTGAATGATTTTTGTCTTTTTGGGGAGAAAGTAGGGCTGTCAATCGATTTAAGTATTTAATCGTGATTAATCGCAAATTAATCACACATTTTTATTCTGTTAAAAATGTACCTTAAAGGGAGATTTGTCAAGTATTTAATACTCTTATCAACATGGGGTGGACAAATATGCTGCTTTATGCAAATGTATGTATATATTTATTATTGGAAATCAGTTAACAACACAAAACAATGACAACTATTGTCCAGAAACCCTCACAGGTACTGCATTTAGCATAACAAATATGCTCAAATCATAACATGGCAAACTGCAGCCCAACAGGCAACAACAGCTGTCAGTGTGCTATCATGACTGTGATTATCATAAGGTGGGCATGTCTGTAAAGGGGAGACTCGTACCAATTTTCATTCACATATCTTGAGGTCAGAGGTCAAGGGACCCCTTTGAAAATGGCCATGACAGTTTTTCTTTGCCAAAATTGAACGCAAATTTGGAGCGTTATTTAGCCTCCTTTTAGACAAGCTAGTATGACATGGTTGGTACCAATCGATTCCTTAGGTTTTCTAGTTTCATATTATTCAGTATCTTCACTATAGCTTTAAAATTGAGTCCGCTACAACCTAAAAAATCGCAAGATGCGTTAATGCATTAAAGGAATATGCATTATTATTGCGTTAACTTTGACAGCCCTAGGAGAAAGATAATGAATGTTGTGATAAATGTTCCCAATATTCATTGTCTCATATTTAAAAATAAATACGACCTCACATTGTGTCACGTTTACAAGGCGACTCCAAAACCTTCGTCCGTCATTTAAATTTTCCAAACAGGTTTGATTTTCTGCGTTTCTTCGCATTGGTCAAAGATCAAAAGAGGGTTGTTTGACCACTCAGAGCCACCGTCCGTTGCAAACGTTATCATCCAAAACACACTTTGTCTCCCAGCACAAACGCATGTTACGATAAAGACATAAAAGAATACAGAGATGCATAATTTAAAGAGAGATTGCGGCAGGTGAACAGCTTGGAATCGGGGATGGTCGCAAAACAAAGGATGTACAAAAGATCAGACAGTAGTGATTGTGTTCTAGGCAGCTAAACAATAGTTTCTCGCTAATGTCATTCAGTCATTAGCCTCTTTGGGACTAGTGCTACCCATCACACCCACGTAATTAATCCAATTTTGTCTCATTACAAATTTTCACAACGAATAGAATAATAAAATGCTTTGGACTCAGTGTGCAAGATATACGAAAAATAACCTGTTTTAACCTGCTTCTCTTTTGTGTGGGAGGAAACCTGCACAAAAACGGGGAGAACTCCAGACAGACTCGGTCCAGGTGGAGTCCGCACCTTCTTGCTGTGAGGCGACAGTTCTAACCACTGAGCCGACATACTGTGTGTGTCTGTGTACGTGCATGCTCGCAGTCTGACTCTGGGTTTCGTCCAGAAAGAAACTAGATTTTCTGAGAAATGTCTCTCCTCTAAGGAGGTTCAATTATCTCGGGGTCTTGGTGTTTTGTTCATGAGGGATGAGAGCAACAAGATCAGTGCAGTAAAATCAGATTTATGGTCAATGCAAGAGGTTAACTGGAGTCCAGCTGTAGTTACTTACAACAGCCCAGCGTCATATTTCTCCCGTTGATATCACCACTGCAACACTAGAGCTGGATGTATTGTTCATGATCAGGCCTTTGTCTATAATACAGAGAGCAGGCCGGAGCATCATCATCTCTCTTCTGACTCACAGGGTGTTGTAGTTTGGGTGATTCTTAAAATCCAGTAGAAGAGATGCAATCTTTCCCCCAGTTGTTTAGGAAATAGAAAGTACTCATCAAACAGCTGCCATCGCCGGGTGCAAATCTAAAGACCTCTTTTACCGACACTCACTCCCAACTAGTCAAATACCGACGCTCGGTCAGCGGTCCTACGCTTCAAACTATGACGCTCTAGGTACCCCTCTAGCGTCAGTTTTGGACGTGTCGGGGGCGGCGTGTTAGTTTCAACTCATTATATGCATAGTTTCTTGTCAAAATAAACTTCTGTGTTCACAGGATATGTACAGTTTCTGCTCGTTCTTGCATAGTGTCTTTTCAAAATAGCTTAAAAGTCCAATTAAGGGCTGCAACTAACGATTATTTTCATTGTTGATTAATCTGTTGATTATTTTCTTGGTTAATCGATTAGTTGTTTGGTTTATAAAATGTCAGAAAATGGTGAAAAAGGACGATCAGTGTTTCTCAAAGCTCAAGATGACGTCCTCAAATGTCTTGTTTTGTCCACAACTCAAAGATATTCAGTTTACTGTCATAGAGGAGGAAAGAAACCAGAAAATATTCACATTTAAGAAGCTGGAATCAGAGAATTTAACTTTTTTTTTCTTAAATAATTACTCAAACTGATTAAGTGATTATCAAAATAGTTATATTAATATTAATTTAATAGTTTGACAGCTAATCGATTAATCGTTGCAGATCTAAACACAGGTTTACTTCGTTTTTAGATTTACTTACGCAGCAAAACTACCTGCTTAGGTTTAGGAAAAGATTGTGATTGATTTGAAAATAAAAACAAGTACTTTTGTTACATAAAATAAGTTTTTGTTACGTAACAGGAGTAAGTTAAGTGAGTAAGTTATGTAACAAAACTAAAGTAAAATACGTCAACATTGATTTGGTTTCACACGGGACACAAACAGCGGACTCCTGGGTGAAAGTCATGTGTTTGTTTGACCCATCCAACCACCCCGACCTCCTCACTAAGTGTACTTTTTCACTCTTTATACTACGTCAGTTGCTCTGACCGTCTAATAATGACATGGGTGTGTTTACATTGGAGGTAAGGCCTTTACACACTGGGGGCATTTTTTTCATTCGATTTATTCGAACATTAGTATATTTTCCAAACTGTTGTTTGTGTCATGAAAACACACGTGAATATTACGCAACAAAAAAACATTGCACTTTTTCTGAGCTTTCGCACAGCGAAAGCTGGCATCAACCAATCACGTTGTGCAGAACGGGTTCAGTGGCGCCTATATTTATAAAACAACAACACAAAGGCTATGCAGTCTGAACCAAAAAGGCACACTTTATTAGTCCTTTCAACCTTGACAAAAGCAGCGCAGACCAGATCCACTCCTTCCATTCTTACCTTTCACAATAAAAGCCCAAGACATATAATATTTGCAGGCGTTTATTCGTCACTCCCCCGGTGTGTAAAGTCGTTTAGTTGAAAGCCTGGTTTGTGTCATACAGATGCTAAATAGTGCCTCGGTGCGTCGGTATCAGACGACGAGGGGCTCTGACCAAGCGTTGATCAAGTTAGAAGTGAGAACAGGTTGCTTTGACATCTGGATGTGTGTTTTAGTGCTCACTGGCTGGTGTGATCCAGTTGAGATATGATTGATGGACTGATATCCTCACTCTGACGTACAGCTGAAGGAAAAGTACTGACGCTGAGCCAGAGGTCATCTCTGCAGCTAAACCACTTTCACCTCTGAGTGAACTCTCGCTCTCTTCAGAACTAGAGATGAAATAGAGTTGTTGGAGCTGCTCTCACATGGTTGTGTGTCACAGCTCTCACAGCAAACCCATTTTTAGCGTGACGATCCCACCTCCTTCCTTTGGTCTAACAATCTCTGCTGCGTGGGCCATCGGTTTGATTTAATGCCCGCTCAGTGTTAAAGTCTTAAAAGCTCTGTGGTCATCAGGACTCTGAGAGGAAAGGAGGTAGAGGAAGGAATATATTTTTAAAGAGATGTTCTGCAGAGCTTCGTTACCCAGCGGTGAAGATGGTCTCTATCTTTTGCACTGACCGAGCTGCAGAGGCACTTCGGAGTTCAGACCCATGTTCCATTTCACGCTCTAGCTCCCACATTCAATTTTAATTGAAGGAAAGTCTCTCCACTATCAAGCAGACACAGCCAGTTAGAGCAGGAAAAAAAGCCTTAATCCTATATCTTAACCTTTGTTTTACTCCAACAAATACGCTCATTGGTCCTCATTTATCAGGCGATTACAGGACGAGTAAAGAATAAGTGATTCTTGGATGCTTGCTCAGTCGTAATCTGGCACCGGTCTTCCATAAAACTATAGAAAAATTAAAAACTGTTCTTTTACAGCCTCTCTCTGTTTCATGCTCTGAAGCATCGCTTCCTTCAAGGCCGAGCAACCAGCCCCGACAGGCTTAAAGATAAAGATCCAATTCTAGAGAAGGAAGTGGCATTTATAGTCTGGAGAGCCTGAGAGGAAATATTGTCAGGTTGCAGACAAGACACACAAACACAGATAACGTCACAAAGGACTAGTTTCAATCCTGATCTTGCTATATTGAAGGTCCAGTGTGTAGTATTTAGGGGGATCTATTGGAAGAAATGGAATATAATATTCATAACTATGTTTTTTTATGTTTAAGGGTCTTCAAAATAACTGTAGACTCGAGAACCTTTAAATAATACTTGTTGATCTATATTTTATTCCCTTTTTCAAGCTAGAATCTACATTTGATATTTGACAGCACTTAGTCTTTTTTTTCAGCCCAAGGCCACTCATCATACGTAATTTATCGTGATTTCTTGTGTTTTTTTGTTGGTTGTTTACCCTCCGGCGTGTCGTAATGATCATCCCAAAGTTAAATAGCTTTTGCACTAAACGCGCTCCGCTGCAAATTGTTTGTTTTGAGAGATGTGAGGAGGAGAATGCTTCTCCTTAACATCAGACTGAGATAAAGACTGGAGATGACTGGGACTGGGAGTCATATCTCCCTGATCGGTGCGGATCACTTACACGGTGGAGGATCAGCACCAAGGCGAAGGAGCGATTAGCTGGATTGGCTGTCTCCCCGGGCGTTTTAGATAAGATTCTCTCACACAGGAGGCAATGATCAGATACACGCCTTCATTTCTCATCTGCGATTTCATCTGCTCAGTCTGAGGAGGAAGTGATTTCAACGAGTGATCATATAACAAACTATGCAGCACCACAGGCCTGTGGATGTGATCCCAGTGGCTGCTTCACTGTATGGTTCCTTTTTTTTGTCATTTTAAGTATCAAAGCTACAGATCTTTATGTGATTATAACTAGGGCTGCATGATATATCGTTTCAGCATCGACATTGCAATGAACACTTTCATGCTACAACTTTTTTGCTGCTTGATACACAAGGAAAACTCACACATTTTCTATGACTAATCCAGTGTAATTACCTCTAGTCTAGGTAGACCCACCACAGTTTTATGATAAACAAAACATATTTTTACACTTCCCAACAGATGGGGTCCAATCCCATGCATACTTATCACTTCCAGCAACATCTCTTACTTCCTGTCTGAGGTCTTTAAGTCTGTTCATAGCCATGGTAAACAAACCTTCAGGCGCAGTGTTATTGGGTACGTATGTACAGCACATGTTATTCCGTCTAAACAATCCATCGAGATTTGAATGAAATAGGCGATGCCGCTGCTGAATCTCGTTTCATTTTAGAACCAGATCGCCTGGTTTGACAGGTTGGTCCAAGTTTCGCTAGCCGGACGCGTCGCGTTGGACGGGCTCATTTGCATAAAGTTGAGATTTTTCAACTTAATGCAAATACAGACCCTCTCCAACTCGCCGCAACACTCCCAACATGCACTGGGCGACTGCTTCTCCTGCTTTCCATAGGAAACAAATGGAAAGCGTTGAGACGCCCTCCGTCACCAGATCTGGTGGAAATGCGCCTCACAGAGCCGCTAGCGTGGCTGCAGACTCTCCGTCTTGTTTGCAGCCATCGAGTGTGTGTCGCACGCAGAATGCAAACCCAACTAATTACTTCCACCCAACCTCTCCTCTCCCCTCCTCGCCTCGGCTCCAACAAACCCCCGTGCCTGACAAACACAGCGACAATATGAGTTTTCTCTCCCGTGAATGCCAAGTACCCTGAGCTGAATGGAAGCATTTATTACCCTTTTTAATTATCAAATAGCAGGATGTCTCTGTGAATGCCATTCCCCTGTAAACAACTTCTCCCTTCAAGCAAAGTACAGAGTAATTAAAGCCAAGGAAATGGGTAGAGCCCGTCTGTACAGGAGATGTTCACTCCTCACAGATAATCTGGCTTTATTTGGCCGCCAAGGTAAAAATCACATGGGTATAAATAAAGTCTGTATTGTTTGTCTTAGAAGATCACACTTCTCCCTTAGGGAATGGATTAGTTGCTATGATCACATGGCTTAAATTGGTAAACAATCTATCATTAGTGAGGTACCAATCTCATAAAAATCTCTGACAAACAACAGCAGTCATGGAATACAAATCTGCAGCAGCAAACCCACTGTTTCACCTCTGGGCTCTCTAGTTTTGGCTGTTTTCCAAGCTGAACTGTTTACTCAAAATGGACCTCTTCACCGACAACCACACTCAGTATTCCAGCTCTCCCACGCTGTCCCCCCCCTCCCGCTCTCTCTCCGCTCCGCTGCACACACCAGCCTCATGTTTAGGCTAATCTCACCTTTGGCTTTTTTTTTCTGGGAAACTTTCTCAGGCAGAAAAAGTGACCAAAGTCACCCACACATGAGCTGTGCTGAGAAAAGTCTGTCAATACTTTAGTAGTAATATTTTAGTAGCAACGTGGAGGATATAAAAACAGTGTTATCTCCTCAAACTGGCATGTTATTCTGCCGTACGGTTCTGCTCAATCATCAATTACTTGCTACTTATTAATGCGTACATTAAGCCTCATGAATGGTTCAGTTCATTAGCTTTCATGCTTGATATTCCACTCCCAGCGGTAGTGCTGTTGTACCATTCATCTCACCTCCCCCCTTCCTCTCCTTTTCCTCCCTCCAGGTGACGGGCACCATGGGCAGCATGAAGAGCGGCCTGCACCAGCACCTCGCCAGGCTGGACGAGATCTTCTCCACGCGGGGTGACTACGTGCAGACCCTGCAGTTCATGCAGCAGATGGCGGACAACGTGATCAAACAGCTGCTGGGGCTGCCCGACTGGGAGCAGGCTAAAGTGGACCTGGCATCCATCGCTGATCAAACGGCAAACGTAGAGTACTACAGGTGAGGAGCAGCGAGATACATGTGTCGGGCTTGTACGGCGCAGGGGGGGGGGGCAGGAGCTGTGTGCACTCACTATGCCAGTGATGCTACAGATGTGCAGGTTTCTGAGGAGGAAACCTGCCAAAAATGGAACACATCCAGAGCTGAGAGGACGAAATGTTGTTTACTGCTGCCATGGATGTTTTCAAGGGCATCCAGGATTTTGTGGGAGTTCACACATGCATTTCTAAATGTAAATCAGGAGAGAAAGGTTTCATAAATATAGTCTCTTTATATCTTGGAAAGAAGTTGCATCTTCATACACTAGTTTGTTTGAGAGAAGACGTCTAAAGGTGCGGTCACACATGCATGAATGAGATGATATTTGTGCTGAATGTTGGCGGTGTCAAGTGGGGTCAACCACACACACCTCTTTGCTATTGGTGGAGGCTGCGACTCTGCGGGTCAAAGTTCACCAAAGTTGAAGATGTGAATTTTGTGCATGTGTGACCGTGCCCTCATGGGGTGTTCGTACCAAACACAAAACACAAAACACATTTTTCAGATGGTGTGATTACATATAAAGTCAATGCAAACACGTGATTAGACGCAAATATACGCAAAATTCACGTCACTCGTGTGACGCTGTGTCAAGAAAGCCTGTCAGCGTTGAGATTCTCCCGTCGTCACTGACATCCTGACATCCTGACATCCTGACGTCGTGACGTCGTGGAGTCGTGACGTTGTTGAATCAGAAATGGATGAAAAAATATTGTAGCAGTCATTGGGTGATGTCGAGAAGGTAACCCACAAGTTGTCAAACTCTCGTGAGATGGTTAAGGTTAGGCATTGACCTTGAATAGTTAAGGTTAGGATAGGTCATCGGGCAGCCAGCCTTGCAAGAGTTTTTGCACGATTTTTGGGCTTCCTTCTAGACACAACCCAGTCTCTAGGTCTATGTGAGTACCTCATATCTGTACAAAGACCGGACAAAACTCTGTGTGTAAAATGTATGTATATAAATAATAACTTTACTGCCGTATTTATACCCACATGACGTTATTTTGAGTGTTGATGAAGCAGCTACAATGTTAGCAAAGCAAAGCCCTAATTGATCCAAACTCCATTCAGAAAAAAAGCATTTTAATAGTTGTTTGCTTGGCGTCTTGCGAACAGACCTGACAAAGCATGAATTCAGACTTTTTACAAATCGGAATCAAGTTGTAGTTATTTTGGCTTACTTTTGATCCATTTATTGCAATTAAATCACAGCAAAATCAGTTTATTTTAGGTTCATACAGCAGTAGTAAACCAGAACAATTAAGCCGATGTGTGACTTGCTAGATACAGTGAATATTTATGAACCCAGACATGACGGTGTTTGGTTTGTTATGTAGGACCTCTACACCAGGTACAAAGCAGCAATAGTGGTTATTTTGACCATGGTTGATGATCCTCCTCTCAGGTGCATCTATAATAAAATCAAATGATACTGTGGTCAAACCTGTG
The DNA here is from genome assembly GCF_043250625.1 of Sebastes fasciatus. Taxonomy (NCBI): domain Eukaryota; kingdom Metazoa; phylum Chordata; class Actinopteri; order Perciformes; family Sebastidae; genus Sebastes; species Sebastes fasciatus. The sequence continues at coordinate 22,333,928 of NC_133814.1, forward strand.
CGCATAATGCATGGCGAGAATTTGGCGTTTGGTGTGAACACAGCATAAGCGCGAGGGAAGATGGATGCGGATCAACAAGGCATGACGTATCACATTTTTATGATCATATATAAATACTACATATTAAAGTAAAACATACTATACAGATATATTTCTTTCTTAGAGATGCAAGGTACACTTAAGCTTAATAATATCATGTCTCTTTCATGGCTGCGATCACTGAGCAACTTGTCAGTGGAACATGCAGTTGAGTAGATAATTCATGTGTGGGTAGTTACATACTTTATGACCTGAATATATCACGTGATGTTCAGTGGATGGGATGAAACAAGGTGGTTGCATGTGAGTGTCATCCCATTACGTGCATGGGAAGTCTCTTGCAGACATGGTTCTGTTTGAACTAGAAGGATCCAGTGAAATGATCCGCAATCATTGCATCAACACGACAGACCATAATGATAGAAACGGTCTTAACAACTAAGAACTATCCGAGGTCTTGTCTCATTACCAGTAAGCTCTTATCATGTCAGAGCAGAAACAGGCCCGTTGCCAGTGTTGTGGTCGTCGTGTAGGCTGGCTGGTATGTCTGTGCCGTCTGCAGTCACAGACATTGATCTGCAATGTGACTCCTCTCCTCTGCCGATAATTCAATACCCCACATAGCTCCGCACTAATAGAGTGGGCACACGGAGAGCAGACAGCCAGACACCGTAAGCTGCTAATGGACTCATTATCACCGCCTCGTGCTCCAACACATAGCTGTGGTCGGGCTGTATGTGTGTGTGTGTGTGTGTGTTTGCACGTTTTTGATTTGACTCATCAAAGTGTTGTTGTGTCAGAGTTGGCTGTCTATCTTCAATATTTGGTTTACCCTTCTTGCTCACAGTGTTTGTCTTGTTACTTTACTGACAAACAAAAAAAAGACTTTCTATTCTGATTCAGTCTTCTTTCTCTCAGTTTCTGACGTTGACAACATCAGTACATTTTTGAGTTTTCAGATAGAAACACTCCGGCTCTGCAGTGCTCAGGTACTTTAAGGGATGTGTTTTCTATTAAGGTTTTTGATTCTCCAACACCTTTTTTAATACATTTAATATTTACTCTTGCAGATTGTCAGTCTAGATTTACTTTTTTTTTTTTACTATCATTACATTTCACAAGTTGCACTGCTACTTCTGTATTTCTTTTAAACGTAAGTTAGAGACACACCTTTTAAACCGGATATTTAAAGAGCCAGTGTGTAACATTTCAGGGGATCTATTGGCAGAAATGGAATAAAATATTCATAACTATGTTTTCATTAGTGTATAATCACCTAAAACTAAGAGTCGTTGTGTTTTCGTTAGCTTAGAATGAGTCCTTCATATCTACATAGGGAACGGGTCGTCTTCACGGAGTCCACCATACATGGTTGAGTAAAGAGAATTGGACAGAGCGTCGGAGGAGGGAAGGCAAATAACTCTGGATTTGGCTATTAGTGCATTTTACAACTTTTAGGACCTAATGATTTAAATAAGGGCGATTCAAGTGTTCATATTGGAAAGTAGATTTTCCTCAAAAACACTAATTTACAGCTGTCTCTTGTAATGTAAGTCTATGGGAAAAAGTATTTTTGGGCCCAATGGCATCACGTAACGGACACAGAGGTTGTAATTCCACTGTTTGGCCACTATGTAAAATTTGCTTCAAAGCCTGATGCTCTTCTGCTATGTTGTCCCGTCATGTTTCTACAGTAGCCCAGAACGGACAAACCAAACACTGGCTCTGTAGAGAGGGCCTTTCATGTTTTTTTTTACGTTGAAGTGGCAGGTTGTATTTAGTGGCACCAATACAACTGAAGGTCCTACACACTGGTCCTTTAAGAAGATACTTGTAAGATTTTACATAACGTTCTCATCCCAACTCGTCACATACTGACACTTTTTTAGATCCCTTGGCATCACTTTCTAAGGTCGCAGAAGGTCGCAGTGCTTAACGATGTGAATTCAAACAAAAAAAAATTGCTAATGATTAGGGAATAAACATGTTTTGGCTTAAAAATTTTATGTTTGTAATGTAAAAATGAAACTTGACATGAATATCTGTTTATAAAGTGAAAGTGAAACTTAACACGCGGGACACGGAACAGCGGTCTCCTGGATGAAAGCCTTGTTGTTGTTCTTCTTCTTCTTTCTATTAAACCTGACTCTGAGAAGAACACGTGACAAGATTTGCAAAAAAAAGCTTCTCTGCCTTAATATGTCAATGCACCAAATTTGGGTTCTTTCCATTTTGCAGTGGCTTAGCTCCTTGCAGTGTGTTGTGTGGCACAGTGCAACTATCCCTGACAAAATAAATCCCAATCTACTCTCATCTAATGTATTTTGCAATTTATATAACTCACTCGTTGATATAAAACTAAATTGATTTTTACATCTTCTGTCATACAGATTACAGTAGGAAGTGTTTCAAATCAGTAAACTGTAAAATTAAATGTATGGGAAATTAAAAAAGGAAAGCAGGATGTGATTAAATGGGCTTCTTAATGGGGTCCCTTGGTGAGTGTGTGCTCCGGGTGAGCCGGCCCATAAAACCCAGTATTGTAGAATAGATGACGATGACCTCTGACCTCTCTGTGAGGGAGGTTGAATAAAATGTAATTTCTATTATCATTATTGACCGTTCAAACTGACGCTAGCACATTTTAGCGCTGCTTCTTCTTGCAATCCGACACAATTTCTTGAAGACTTTTCTATCATATTCATAAATGTAACCCCCGCGTCCCCGTCCTCCCCGTGTCTCTGTGCTGTACTCAGTTTGACTCTAATTGGATTAAGATGACACAGACAAACACGATGGCAGTGTCACTCGAGAGCCTCCGAGTGCGTGTTGATGTCCCAGCTTCTCGTGCCGGTACCCTGCCAAGACGGGGGGGAAAGATGAAACGAGGAGGAAATATCAAGGAGGTGGTGGCGAGGGAGAGAGAAGGGGCAAGGGAGAGAAAAGGGGGCTGAAAGAGAAAGAGACGGAAGAGGAGGGAGATTAAAGAGAGGAGAGAGGAAAAGGAGAAAAGAAGGATGGAGGAGTGATGAGGGAGATGTGGGAAGGATGCTGACGGAGACACAGATGGGCGGGAAATAAAAGATATGATTAAAAAGAAAAGACGAAGAGAGTAAGATGCAAACTGATAGAGATATAAAAAGTGTGTAAAGGTGATATAAGTGCCCTTCCCCCCCGTTTGTTTCACAGCATGAAACATTCAGCCATATGGATCTGAGTCCATCCATTATTAACCATCTGGACAGGCTTTCTGTGTGTCCGGTCGCAGACTGACCACTGCTCACACAACAGATGGGAACACTGAGGAGGGCAATTCACGGCAGGATTATACCCTCCAGCATCAAAACACACCTCAGATGACAGCATGTGTCTGCTGAGGTGAAAATAAGTGGGACTCTCTCCCCTTTTTTTAAGTCACACTACTTTAATGACGTAAAATTGTGGTTTATTACACCTTAATTTTAATTTTTTCGTCAAGATTTTTGTTCTGACGCGGCACCTATATGCAGTTGACATACCTGCTGTGCCTAGTTACAGTTGCTAAGCTATGATTGACGATGATGATGATGACATTACTTTACTGTCAGATCACGTCTGACATTTTTCTTGCATCTTGCAACATCAGCAAAGACAGAAAGACTGAAGACAGGAAACAAGGATACATACATTTAACATACCATTATAATCACCACAGACAATATATCCAAGACCCTTCAACGTTCACTTGATTTGTGATGAGGTTCCATATTTAATTTTAGGATTGACTGGTGCACAAAAGAGTGCTCTAGTCTAACCTTATTAAACCGTGGAGGAGAGGTTTAGCAAACGACTAATTAACTAGAGTACAGTGGTATTGTTAGTCTACTGATAGGAATGATGGCAACAACTACACCGTTAAGGCCCAGGTTACATGATTTCCCTTTAACAAAACTCCTCTTATGTTGCCAGACCAGTTATTCACCAGCACCAGTTTGATGTTGTGTCTGTGTTTGTCTCTGCAGGTGGCTCACCTACCTGCTGCTCCTCATCCTGGACCTGATCATCTGCCTGCTGGCCTGCCTGGGTCTGGCCAAGCAGTCTCGCTGGCTGCTCACCACGTGAGTCTAACACGCCTTGTAAATACTGAGCTATTCACAGGCAGGCAGGAGCTATGTGTTTTTTATGTTTACAAAGAAGAAGAAGAGGCAACGCTTTATGCCTTTTATGTGTGATTTTCCAAAAGGCAGAGAGTGAAGAGGCGGGGGCAGGATGTATGTGAGAGGAGGAGTGGATTGGGAGATTAGCTGACTAAGTAAATCAACTGGGAGACGACATGGAAACATTCATTTAGTTTTAGTCACATCTGAGCTGCAGCAGCTGCTCCAGATTCCATCTGTCCAGATGTTACAACGCTGTAACACAATGCTCACTTCAATTTAAACACTACACTATTACATTGTGCATTGTCTTTGCTTAAACCAGACCAAACTTATATTTTCTTCCAGTTACTCCTCGATACATTTACTTTACTTCATGTAGGTATTAGGGCTGTCAATCCATTCAAATAGTAAATCGTGATTAATTGCAAATGTTTTATCTGTTCAAAATGTACCTTAAAGGGAGATTTGTCAAGTATTTAATACTCTTATCAACATGGTAGTGGGCAAATATGCTGCTTAATGCAAATTTATGTATTTATCTATTACTGGAAATCAATTAACAACACAAAACAATGACAAATATTGTCCAGAAACCCTCACAGGTACTGCATTTAGCATACAAATGTGCTCAAATCATAACATGGCAAACTGCAGCCCAACAGGCAACACAGAATGAGATGAATTGGTATGAGCTGGTGTAGATGGAGGGAGCTGGAGGCAGCAGGAGTTGCTTCTCTTCTCAGGGGAAGTTGAACGAGGCAGCGAAGTGCTGGATCATGTCCTTGTGCAAACACTGGCCTGCGAGTCCTGCTGAATCTCACCATTCACCTCTCAGCGTTGCCAGCGGTAGGCTGAACTCGCTCAGAGTGTTGCCGTGTCAACAGCTTTGCTCGACAAATTGGATTTGAGAGGTGTGGAGAGATGGGAGCGAAGCCATTTGATGTTATCAACAATACAACTTCCTGGAGATTGTTACTCCAGTTTAACAGTTGACCTGCTTTTAACGGCTTCAGACATGAATTACATTCGATAACAGGCACAACGCGCTGTATCTCCGGACCCTTGCATGGCATCACGTTAATTATTTAGCTTTGTATTTTTAGACCTTTTTTTTCTCAGGTTAATATTTTATTGATTTTACCTTTTACGAGTGACAAGAAAACAAGATGAATAAATAAAAAGCGCATGCAGGGTGCATTAAAACATAACCAAACATGACAGGAGGAAAATATTACCGATGATAATTGATATTTTAATAAACCCGATCTCACGGGAACATGAATAAATGACATTATGAGGACATGCTGTGTGCCATGGGGACACATCCTAGGCTTTTCGCATGTCTTGGAAATGTGGACTTCATTGTTTCTCTACTAAACAGTCCTACACATGAGACTACTATTTTGTTAAAATCACTGTTAAGATGTGGAGGATGGTGAAGGTGTGCTTCGAGCTGCTCCCTGCAGCATTATCAGACCCTTGCAGAGTGCCGCGTCACTCAGTCCCGACATTTGTGATACTATAATGAATAAAGTTGGCGGTTTGATATTGATTAACGCATATCTTTGTGTGTCAGGCGGTGCGTATTGGCTCTCATAACGGGTCGGGTGAGTATTACAAAAAAAACCTGCCCTACGCATCACAGCACACACAGCTCCACCGGTCGGTAAATGTGGATAAATATATTATTCAGTGCTGTTTTATTGGGCATAAACCTCACGTTTACACGCATATTATGTGTAGAAAAAATAGACTTGAAGCGTAAAGAAATGCTTCAGTTCAGGTAGCGGTTACATAAGACACAGCTGAGACGGAGCCGTGCAGACAGCTGCTGCGCAGATTACAATAAGAGTGTATCTGTACAATAAAAAACACTTATTAACACCCTCCACATTTTTATGCCACGCAACAAAACTATAGTAATGTACACATCAGGTTTAGGCAACAAAACTACTTAGTTAGGTTTGGGCTTGAAATAAGTACATAACTTAAGTAAAATACGTACAGAAACAATGTATTACAGAAAACACGTCACAATCGTCACTAAAACACGTCACAATCGTCACTAAAACACGTCACTAAAAAACACGTCACAAACGTCACACACATCACAAACATCTCTAAAACACGTCACAAACGTCACTAAAACACGTCACAAACGTCACTAAAGAACACGTCACAAACGTCACTAAAACCCGTCACAAACGTCACTAAAACACTTCACAAACATCACTAAAACGTATCACAAACATCTCTAAAACACGTCACAAACGTCACTAAAGAACACGTCACAAACGTCACTAAAACCCGTCACAAACGTCACTAAAACACTTCACAAACATCACTAAAACGTATCACAAACATCTCTAAAACACGTCACAAACGTCACTAAAGAACACGTCACAAACGTCACTAAAACCCGTCACAAACGTCACTAAAACACTTCACAAACATCACTAAAACGTATCACAAACATCTCTAAAACACGTCACAAACGTCACTAAAGAACACGTCACAAACGTCACTAAAACACGTCACTAAAACACGTCACAAACATCACTTAAAAACACGTCACAAACGTCACTAAAACACGTGATAAACGTCACTAACATAACTTGCAAAACAAAACATCTGTCTCCTGGTTTAAAGTCCTGTGTTTGTTGGATTTGTTATTACATCACAATGTCCTTTAGATAGGGAACAATAATATAATTAATATATTATTGAGTTTTTTGGAAGAGGAGGCAGGAAGTGCTGAAAGACATTTGGATGAAAACAGGATGTTGATGACAGAATTATGGCTTAAAAAACACTCCCACACATCATAAATCATGTTACAGTGAAAGACATGGCACACAAGTACTGTATGTACACTATATATTCACATGCTTTCATTTAATCCCCTTACAGCATCTATAGCTTAAGTGTATCCGTCTCTACTGGAATGTGAGTTTTCTTTTTTTTTTCTTCCCGCTGTTAAAGGAGCTTTTCACAGGGCATGAAATCCACCCGGGCCTCCATTCATCCAGCCGAGCGTCACTCTGTCTCTCTCGATCAGTCAGTTAAGGGTGTGAGCCGCACTAAAGTTGCCCTACTAACCACAAACCCCCCCCCCCATTTCACTCTCCCACCCCCTCCACCCCCGTTTGCACACACAAGATGAGTCAGTGTCAAGAAGTGTCTGCCCTCCCAAGGCATGCTCTCTTCCAGTAGAGTGGAAGTGGTTGAAGGCTTTCGGGAGCAGATTACCGACTCTTCCTGGTGCGTCTAACTGGCTGTTAGCATGACACACAGTAACAGCTTAGACATGTGAGGGAGGCAGAGACATCCAAAGACCTCGCTGTCAGCAGTTTTTTATCTGGATTTCTTTTGCTTCTGCATGTTGCTACTGAATTTTTCAATTTGAGCGCATCTATCGGGTGAACTGAACCCTAAAATGTCATGATGTAAATACAGCGTCAGCCTATTTCCAAAGCTTAATGTCATGGATTTGCAAGATTGCCCCTCGTGCAGAGGTTTAATAAAGAGAGAGGAGAAACTAATGACAGAAATCATTTGAGCTGTCAAGACCGAGGACGCACATCAAGAGGAATTGTCATTTAAAACAAACAAAGCAAATGAGTGGGATGCGCTGAAATCATAATGAAACACAATCACAGCATTAGTAAGAACATAATTTACTGCCCGGGGGAACAAATGGTGATAGAAGCTCTCTGTGTGTGTGAAGTAATTAACAGTTTCATTGGGGAAGTTCAGGTAATCTCAAATGCCCAAAGTACCGATTGACTATAGAAGCTGCAGGAAATGGCAGCTGAGCTCAGAAACTAGTTTCCCACCTGTGCAGTTTGAGCTTTCAGATCAAATATCTGCTTCCTCAATAAATAAAATGCAATTTATGAAAGAATGTGATTTTAGTTTGAAACCAGATGAATGAACAGATAAAAAATAAAAGTCAAGAACTACTCCAGACAGAATCCCACCGAGGCAACCTTATCTCGTAGAAATTACTTGATATATAATTTATTAAAAATATGTTTTGGTAGAGACGTAATAAAGGTTTGACCCAGGTTATTGAGAGATGTTGCTCTTCTCATACAAACATGATTAAAGCTAGAGTTGGTTATCTTCTTCAAAAACATTTGTTGTTATATTTGTTGAAATTCTCATTACATCCAAACTACTCTGACAAAACTGACTGCAGTAAGCCTGCCTTCCTGTTAGGGTTGGGCGATATGTTAAAATCTTCCAACCGGCCATCGCCAGCCCAGCAACCAGCGATTGCCGCCATATTCGTGCAGGTGTAGGTGTAAGTGTCCGTCCTCTCTCGTGTGTCATAGTTTCAGCTGGGCGATCTAGCAGCAGAGCATCGTGAAACTCTCTTCAAACTCGACAGAAACAAGATAAAACTCACCAAAACCGTCTTTGTTAGTCTTTCCAACAATCACCAACTCTGGTTTGGTCAAATTAAATACAGTGGTTTTCCCCGCTGTATCTCTCTCTGCCCACTGAGCAGCGGTTGAGCGACTCTCGTTCTTCGGAGGCAGACCATTAAATTAGCAAAATTAAATGACTTACATCGCCCAAAAAATCGGCCCAAAAAAAACAACCGGAGATGTATTCAGTCAATCACCGATAGCCAATATATTCGTCAAATCAAGTCTTCCACAAGCTGCTAGCTTGACAGCTGTGAGTACTAACAATAGCCATGTTTGTTGTTTACGTTCATCATGTTAGTTTTGGGGGAGTGGCTTTGGAGGGAGGCCTGAAGCGACGGACTGTCAGTGTTGCCGACTTGGCAACTTTCTCTCTAGATTTATGGACTTTTGGGAAAGAGTTGGCAAAAGAGTTGGCTTTGGTTTTTGGTTGGATCATTTTTAAAATCTAGCATACCCTTGCTAGTTTCTCAAGAATACCAACCCTAGCTTTAAACATTTGATTAAACAGCATTACAATGAAATGCTGTCAGTCCTGTCTACAAAGAAGGACTCAACCTTTTCAGGTCAAACTAGACCCATGTATTTATGGTGTGCCACAGGGAAGTGTACTTGGGTCTTTGTAGTTCTGCCTCTATACAAAATAGATGACCTTCCAGGACGGTATACTAAGTGCAGAATCCATATGTATGGAGATGACACAGCTCTTTAATATTCATTGAGTCAGCAGGAGTGGTAGGGCCACGGTACAGTAGCTGCAAATCCAGGTCATGGCAGGTTGTTTTATGATTTATTAAAAATGCAGCTCTTCAAACTTTGAAGAGGTTGCAAAAAGCTCTAGAGTGATATCACAAGTATACAATTACTTCTAGTATACACCTAATATAGTCACTATATTATGGTCAGACGCACGCAAACCAGTAATTGTGCTGTTGAGACAAGGCGAACAAGCTCCGGAGACGAGCACTCATTATTCAGTAAAGTCCATGTGACACTGCCCAGTGTTATCTAGATAGTTAAGACATTCTGCACAACAAAGTCACAACTCGTGAGAAAGTTGTTATGATTTGTTCAAGACACATAAACACGATATAATGAGGTGCGGTCTAAGTGATGAGAGATGACAATCACAAGGCAGAAGCGAAAATAAGAACTTGAGAGAACGATGATGTGATTATTATGACGAATGGCTAATTGGCGTTGGCAGCATGATCTCAGTGTGACTCCTACATTTCTGCTTTGAGGGTCACATCTCTTTCATTTCACTCAGTTTTAATTGACACATCATATAATGATGGTTTGTATAATGATGTATGGAGCCATGACTGCAGTTTACAGCAAAAAAAACTGTATTTTTGAGTGTTAAGAAGAAACTTCCCACGCTGATTTAATTCAGAGTGACATGACCTCATCCTTGGTGAGTGCACACTAGCATCATCTGCCCTGCTCATTTGCCTCGATGTGCTCTGCGTCAGCTTTACACCCGATTTGCTGCCACTCTGTAAAGCTCAGTGAATCCCCTTTGACCAGCAGAGCACAACACTGAACACAGTCTTGCTCCCTGAGGAGGAGATCAGAGGGCATTTCTCCCTTTTTGCCCGGTCACCCGGTGTCATAGTTGTTTAAAGAAGCTCCAGCAGCCCAGCATCACACACCCTGCAACAACAAGCTGTCAAATTGGCATGGCCTGGCAGACACATACGCCAATGGTTCCCAACATATTTGGCTTATTTTTAAAACCAGTTCAACCAAAGACTGCTCAGTTTGTTTTATTTGAGGATTTTTTGGAAGCCTGATGAGGTGAAAATATTAATTATTTCACAAGAGAAAAGCATGAATTAGAGAAAAATCTGAAAAAATGAACAGAATTTAGTTTAACAGACTTTTCTTTCGTATCCCATTGGTCATCTTGTGAACCACGGATTTATCTTTGGACCGCCGACAGATGGATGGACATGTGTGCACAGACCAACACGCCAAAGCGTGTGACAGATCCGCCTGTCCACCAGAGGATAGCGTGTCAGTGTCACGTTTAGCCTCGCCGAGGCGTGAATATTACAAGCGTCTACAAGCTCTCTCCCTTTTTAGTTTATGTCACTAACACTGAGCGTAGCATATTTACGTGGATGCATTTAGTACAGACTACATCGCAGTGGTGGATGAAGTACTTGAAAGCCTCATTTGAGTAAAAGTACAGATATCTAACAAGAAAACGACTTTAGTAGAAGTTAAAGTCATCTATTAGAATATTACTTGAGTAAAAGTCTTAAAGTACCTGATATTTACTGTACTTGAGTATCAAAAGTAATTTCCTCATATTGAATGTATGTAAGTATGGAAATTAAAAGTACACCATCTTAAAAATGGAGGCTACATTACACTTGAAGACAAAAGAGGTTTTCACAACTTAACGGATTTAATGAACAAAATCCAGTTTTTCCTTCCCTCATAGTTGCAAGTAGCCTGATCTGATCTGACATGGAACCTGCCTGGACTTGAGCGAAAATCGAAGCTTAACTACGGCTTTGTTTGCACTTTGTTTGCCCATCACGTGAATGATGTCACTTGCAAGCTAGGACCACTGATTCACCAAAGCAATAGTAACAAAGATGGTTAGGGGAAATGTATTAGAGTAAAAGTACACATTTCATTAAGGAAATGTAGTGGAGTAAAAGTGAAAGTTTACAGAAATATAAAAACTCAAGTAATGTACAGATACTTCCAAAAAATACTTAAATACTGTAGCGAAGTATTATTACTTTGTGATATTACACCACTGCTACAAGGCGTACAAATGACACGCCAAAAAAGCAAGCATTATCGTGTCATTCATATGCCTTTTTGCACGACTGGGCTGCACAGACAAATGCAAATGAACAAGTATTAGACACACAAAATTAGTAAAAGAAAGGCACAGAAACATTCAGTTCACTGATACTTTCCATGTGACTGTATGCAGATACACACAGACATTACTGCGGTAAACCAGACTGAACCAGTGAGACCGCTTAGCAACTTCTGCATCTGTTCTGCTTCTTGATTTTAAATGAAGATAAGGACTCTGTGCTCTCCTTCCCATCTACTTCCTTGTTAAGTGTCGGGGCTCGAGAGGGCTCGAGAGGGCTCGAGAGGGCTCGGTATCGTAGACGAGGAAGGAGACAGACTACAAGAGTGAAAAACTGATAAAGAGGGAGGCAGGAGGCAGAGAAAAGATAGGGGGAGAGAGGGGGGAGGGAATAAATGCTGAGAGAGGAATGAAATGGTAAAAAGAAAAAAAAGATAAAGGAAGAATGAGAACACAAGTGGTGGCTTGTAAGTTCAGTGTTGGGAGCTTATATACCCAAAATATATTCAAACACAGGTGACATGCTGTAAGTGGAATATCTGGAAAGTGCCAAATCAACAGGAGCTTATTGGATTATTTCACACAACGAGAGCTGATCTCTGATAGTTCATCTTTCAATATGTATTGATCTTCTGCTCCCCTGCATGCAGAAACACCCAAACCTCCTCATCTCTCTCCCTTCAATGTCACATGTCTCTGATGTCATTCTCGGATACCATGAGATCACCAGGGAGGGAGCCCGCTGTAAAACAAAACCACATTTTATTGTCCTCATGGGTGCAGCGAGCAGTCACCCGCCCAGGGGGGCCGTACTCAAATGTAGGCCAGCGGAACGGATGTTAGCTCGTTCCTCGGTACGTGAAGTCGCGGTGGCGCTGCAGCAGCAGCTGTGTATGTTGAGGCTGCAGAGTCAGACCCCCACATTAACAAGCATGACCTCTGACTTCTTCTGTTGATGACAGGACAATGAGATCACCACTCCTGGTCCTCGGGGCGCACGCTGTTTCCTTTCAATAACAGAAACCAGTATGAAAATAGCTCCATTTGCGTCACAGTACTCCCGCTGTAGGACGCTGATGACTATCTGAAAAAGTCCAATTTAATGCTTTAGTTTTGATTGTTAATGCATTTGTCTTCTGCATATATTATAGATTTTGTTCTACATATTACAGAATTGTTATTATTTCTTCCTCCTGTCTTATGAAAAGACCAACTTAAAGCGACTATGATATATATGTTTTTATTAAAATTAGATCATGTGACGACTAGTATGTGAAAGGAGTCACTCGTGGTGATGAACCCACAGAGAATTATTATCAGCCAACTCTTCGTTTCCTCGGCTCCACAGAGCTTTTTTCAGCTTTATAGTGTCTTATAAATCCATAAACTGTATATAAGAGGTGAAAGTAGTCACCGTGACGTCACCCATTGGTTTGTGGACTGCCGTTTTGAAGCCTCGAGTTCGGCATTTTGGCCGTTGCCATCTTGTTTTTTTGCAACCAGAAGTGACACAAGAGGGTTGAGCTGAGTACAACCGAACGCTGAATAAAGACATTTTTGGTGACCAAAAAGGTAATGATTAACTTTCATGAACTGAAAACACAGTGTGAAAGGGTTAATGTTGTAAGACATAAACACGGACAACTCCCAGACCGGACAACGCCGTAGTAGCGACCTGTCAATCACAAGGTAGCCCCGCCCTAAAGCATCCCCTGCTTTATGGTCTATTTGACTCTAAATGGAACCATAACTTACTAAATGAACATCATGCTGTATTGAAGAAGACTTGAAACTAGCGATTGAGACCATAAACTCATGTTTACAATGTTTACTGAGGTAATAAGTCAAGTGAGAAGTAGGCTTAACTTTTTCCTGCTTGGGCCGGAGTTGAAAACTACTTACTCGCTCCCGACTCTGCCGCTCTCTCTCTCTCTTGCTTCACCACTCACTTCCCACGTACACACACACTCTACACACTGGCTCTGCTATTTGTGCTTTTGTGTCGGCCACCGTAGTTTTTGCTTGGCACGCGGCCTCAGTTGGTTGCAATCTGCAACCTCACCGCTAGATACCGTCAGATCCTACACACTACTCCTTTAAATGACAACCCTTAGTACTCTCCCAGTTTTCTAAATATGTGATCAATACAAACTATTGGAAAGAACTTACTGGAAAGTGGTTCCAATTGGAGAAATTACAGACTTTACCTCATTTGGATAAATGGCAAGCTCTGCCGTGCCGTCATGTTCTGGTTGCTGAGGCTTCAGTTAATCTACATTCAGTTCTTACTGTACTGAGTGGCTCTGTGACCTTGCTGTTGCTTTGTGTCCCTGCAGGATGATGGTGTTCGGAGTGCTGACGCTGGTCCTGAGCTGGACTTCTCTGGGAGCTGACCTGGCCACTGCTGTGGTGAGCTGCTCTGCTTCCTGACTGACTCGCTTTATAAACTAGTGTAAACTTGGTCTGCAATCAATTCTTGTCGTGCCTGTGACAGTGGTGATGAATTGCTTTAACTACACGCACGGTGCACTTGGAAAAAATGTCTTTGAATGTGTGGGGGTTAGGGAGGAGAGGTGATTATACCCTGCTGCGCATGTGCATATACCTGCATGTGTGTATGGATGCAGTGTGCCATTATAGAATTCTACCTTCTCTTGCCTTAATTAAATTTTTTTAATCTTACTTTTTATCATCTAAAAGGTTTTAGCGTGTTCTCACTGCCCAATCTCACATTTCTTCTCGTCTTGGTTTGTCTTCCTGTCACCTCGAACGCTTTTGAACTCCGCTGTCAAACGGCACACCGCTGAAAATAGGCCAACAAAAGAACAAAATCCCAAACCCAAGCCTTGTCAGCATCATTATACAAGCCTCAATAACTTGATTCAAAGTCAAGGATTATGACTACAGGAATCCAATTGTAGCTTTTAAAGCCTATCGCACTGAATAGGTGAATAATCTCAGTGTTTTCCGCTCTATTATGGTCCCCAAATGACTGTGACCTAGAGGGTAAGAATTAGAGTGATATGGGAAAACGGAGAGATGCATTTGAAAGAATATCAGATGGATGAGCGCTGGTATTTGACTCACCTGCCTCAGGCATGTGTGCTATTTTTCTCAGGTTTGTTGTTGGATGTTGTGTTTTGACTCGGGGCTGTAGAGGATTGTTAACAAGAGTGAATTTAAGTTGGAGATAATGAGCATCGGGTAGAAAGCAGCGGGAGGTGCGATCAGTTACAACAAATTAGTCTCTGGTTTCATCCTCCTTTTTTCATCCATCGGTTTAATGTCTCCTTTGCAAGTCTCCGCTCTCTGTGGTCTACCGATCGATGGTTGAAATCCTGGTGAATTCCTCAATGCTATGAAAGATTTACAGTCCATAATCCTGCAAGCATGCAATGTTCAACACGTTGCTCAATACAGAGCTATTACACCAACATCAGAATGGGTTCCTTCTCTGGGGAACATGAATATTCACTGTAAATATTACGGCAATCCAGCCGTTAGTTACCTACCGTAAAAAGTTTGGGCTAAGTGTAACCCTTCAGCCTTCAGGCCAGGTCATTAAGTGGGTGTTATCAGCCTCATGGATATGGGCCACAAGGGGCCTGCTACACTTACTAGTAGGTTTTATCATTGATTCACATTCGCGATTCACAAGGAATAAAAGACCCACATGAATACGGCTTATAACGACCGACAACTCCCATTTAATGACCCAATAACAGTCGAATTTGGTGCAGGCCTTTAAGGCGCATGAAAGCATCCCATAAGTTTCATGGGAATCTGTCTGTTAGATTTTCATTATTGTTTGTGTACAAATGTGAATTGTTGCCTGTTGGAAGCGGCGGAGGAAAGGTCAGATGACGATCTATCCTTAGAGGACCGTGAACATCTGCAAACATCAGTCTTTTTCCAGACCGAAGTGTTTGTCAAGGAGAAATTGATCTAGCCTGGTCAGGGGGTCATCAAAATCATTGGAAATGATCATCTGGAGACCATAAATAACCACATTTCCAAGCAATCTGGCCAGTAGTTGTTGAGTTATTTTACTCTAGACTGAAGTTCATTGTATTGTGGCCACTTGATGAGTGAAAGAAATGACAGAAATCATTCTTACATGTTGATCTCTCTGTTTGGTAGCTTAAGAGAGCGACAAACGGGCGTGTAGGGAGGAAGTCGGGGTGGACGGGTGGGTCCAAAAACAGCTGACTTTCGCCAAAGAGGCCGTTGTTTGTTTCCTATGAAACCAGAAGTCAACATTGATTTATTTGTCACGTAACTTCTGTACTTAAGATGCACCTCTTCCGTAATTATTTTAACACGATCTTTTCCTAAACCTAACCAAGTTGTTTCCTGTGAAGACAGAAGTTTATATTGAAAAGACTGCATGCATATATGGAGCAAAAATTGACCCGTGTTGCTGGATATTTGTAGGAGAATGCACTAAAAATCATGGCATTTACATCGTCCTGATATGTAACCCGTCTGTGACGCGGTGTTTGTCTGAAGCTGACCCTGACTGGACTCTATGGTTGACGTCCGCTGGGCCTTTTCTCCACTTGAGAGCAAATCACCATGCCACGGCTTTTAAAAAGGCCTCATAATTGCTCAGGCGTCGATACAAACAGCTGTGAACAAAACAATTACATGAACAGTCTGCTGTAGCTCCATCAGTGGCTCCATCAGCAGACATCATGTCTTTGTGTGAATAATTGTGTTGTGTATGTGTGTCTTGGCGCAGGCCTGTATATGTGTGTTCCTTTGTATATAGGGAGTGTGTGTAACCTGCCTGCGTGAAGGTTAGACAGATGTACTGCTCTGTGACTCAGTTCAGTCTGCACTAGTCTGAATACGAATGACACATTTCTAGCGATATACATAATACTCTGTAGGGCCGTCATTTGTTTAATCATTTAGT
Organism: Sebastes fasciatus; assembly: GCF_043250625.1. Taxonomy (NCBI): domain Eukaryota; kingdom Metazoa; phylum Chordata; class Actinopteri; order Perciformes; family Sebastidae; genus Sebastes; species Sebastes fasciatus. The sequence continues at coordinate 22,350,302 of NC_133814.1, forward strand.
CTATAAAATGTTGGAAGTAGCCCAAAGTGATGTTTTCAAAATAGCTTTTTTTGGTCAACTAATCTAGTCTAAAACCCAAAGATATTCCATTTAAAATGATAATAAAAACGAGAAAAGCAGCAAATCCTCCCATTCTGAGAAGCTGTGATCTGTGAACGTTTGCTTTATAGATGCTTCATTCATTATCAAAATTGCAGTTAATTAATTGAAATGTATTTTATGCCAATGGAGTCATTTATTAATGGACTAATTGTGCAACCGATTTGACTGTTATCAGGCCATTAAATAGGCGTTATTGTTCGCTATAAGCCTCATAGATGTGGGTCAGTAGGGGCCTGCTACACCTACTGAGTTGTAAAAGTGAAAGCGAAACTTAAAAGCAACACATTCTAATACATAAAACTGAATGAAACGTTACGTTTTCAACACAAACAAAACAGTTTGTTTAGGTTTAAGCAACAAAACTACGACTTCTTTAGAAATAGGCATTAACGTAACATAATATTGATTCATATTTGATCAGCGCTGACTAGTTTGACGTTTGGTCGGAGTTGCGAGTGATTGACAGCTGGTTCTCATATACAGCAGACCTCAGATCAGCTCTGACTGCTTGTTTTCCTCCGGTCTGTGAAATCTTGCAGATGCAATTAGGAGCACCGGAGGACACAGAGGCACATGATTTTTTTCAGGTTACCTGTTTCATTTACTACTGTCAGGATATAGCGAGTTTTATACAAATAACTTTTTTTAATCATCTTTGCTCCAATCTCACCTACTTCAGCTTTAATGGCCTGGCAACAGTCCAGTCGGCTGAAGATTTTTGCTTCAGTTCAATATCAAATGTCTTATGACTTTAATATATTTCGCATTTTTTCAGTAATGGTTTAACTCTTGACACCAGCCTTTTCTTTTAGAGGCTGCAGACTGTAGCAAACACTGGACAGGTCATCAGTCCATTCACACCTGTGTGCATCTCTCCACTGATCTATAAACAGGGTGGCCACTTAGCCGTCAAACCGCCGTGTCTGAAAACCACCGCAATGCTTTCTCCGACCTCCTCCGCCCTGACTCAGAGTTGTACTTGCGGCTGCAGCCAGACTTGCTGCCGTGTCCCACTTTAAATGAGAACGAGTTTTGTTGCTGCGCTCTAATGATGTCAGACAACCACCAACATCCAGAGGAAACATGCGTGCCATTGTGGTGTAGCAGTGTGTTTGTTTATCTTTCTGAGGCTCTTTGTGTTCACAGGTGTGCATGTCGGATGTTTTTGTGTTTCTTTCGTGGGAATCTTTAATGTGTGTGTGTGTAGGCTGCAGTTAAATTAGTGCCTTTAGTACACAATAAGTGAATGCATAATGAATGCACCCCTTTGCAGAACTCTTAATTACAGACAGCGGGTAGTAAGAACTCAGAGAATCACTGCTTTCCCTTCAGGAAGTCTAACAAACCTGCTCCTGAACTGCTCCTTTCGAACAAACTGGCTTGGTCTTTGCTGAGGATGAGGAACTCATTAGCCCCCCCCAGAGAAGGTTAAGCTACGCACCGCAGTGTGTTTGACCCGAGCCCGAGGGACATTTAGCATTCAGACAGCGCACTTCGAAGGAGACAACCGCTCCTCACTTTTTGTTATTTTGCCTAGGCAGGTTTCTTGTTAACGCTGCACGGTGGAGTGAAAGTGGTTCCGAGTGACAGAACTGAAAAGCATTCCTGTCTAGACGTGTTAACGTGGATTATTAGAGCAGCCTTTTCCTCTTTTATTTTCCTTTTTGTGTCAAAAAGTGATAAGAATGATGTCAAAAAGAAGTGTTAATGAGCTATTAACATCAGGTAGAGTAGTTGACACTCTAATTCATTCCTTCTCTTAATGGTTCTTTATTAATTCCTCTTTTTAACCTCCTCGTTTCATTCATTCTTTTCAGCTGTTTTCTGTTCTCTCACATGCCTAATGTGTTTATTTCAGGGCACGAGTGATTTCTGCGTGTCCCCTGACAAGTACCTCATGAGCCAGACAAAAGGCCTCCTCGGTCCTGGTGAGTCTCAGAGTGAATAATAGGAACAATGTTGTAATTATGAGAGCATGAAGCTGTGGCCATGACACTAAAATGATGGTTTAAAATGTGTTAAATTGGCTTCTTCTCCCTGTTTATTCACAGATATTGTTCATTACTACCTTTACTGCAACCAGACTCTGTCCAACCCCTACCAGCAGGTAGGAAACAGGATCAATGTGATATTATGTGACCTGCTAAGCATAAGATTGGTGATTTTCAGCTCATAAGATGTCAACATGTCTCGGTTAAAACAGCTTCATTTAGTTGAAAAAAATCAAACATTTTGTAGACGTCTATAAGAGAGGGCATTAACTGATAAATAAAATATGAAAAATCCAAATAATTAAGGGAGAATCCTGGCTACGGCCCAGTGTCTACGTTACATAATACCAGTTAAAACAGCATTTAAATGACTGTATTTAAATGTGCAGCAGGTCCTCGCTACATATTGAAATGTAGTCATTTAGATGCTGTTGAAGAGATGGTTTTATGCAACCTAATTGTTTTCAAACTTTTAACGCTGCAGTGCGAAGAATTGGAACAAATATGATTAAAAAAAGTTAATTTATATCCTGACAGTAGTGCATGAGACAGGTAATCTGAAAAAAATCATGTGTCCTCCGGTGCTCCTAACGGCATCTGCAAGATTTCACAGACCGGAGGAAAACAACCAATCAGAGCCGAGCTGGAGCCTTGCCGTCTATGAGAGCCGGCTGTCAATCACTCGCAAAGTCCTACCAAACAGTGAAACTAGGCAGCGCTGATCAAATATGAATCAATATTCTGTTACTGTAATGCCTATTTTACACCACAAAATTTTTTCAGAATCATCTTGTAGTGTACGGTTTAGCTGTAAAATGAAAAGTTTGTGACCCGGCAGCCATGTTGAGATCAGTTGAGGAAATACCAAGCACCGCCCACCAGCCGGAGCACAGCCAATAGGAACGCTCTCTCTCTGAAATGACCTGTGATTGGTCAAAGTCTCCCGTCACAGGCTAGATATTTTTAAGGCCTGAAAACAGAGCCATGAGGAGGTATAGAAGTCTAGTTTTCTGTCAGAACATTTGAATTACAATATGCTGAAAGGTTATTATCGAATTTTTGTCCAATGATGCCAACAATATACTGCCTACTGCCACATTTTTTGACCTGTAATTCACTAAATCAGTGCTGGATGGGGAGTTCTCTTTCTCTCTGTCCAGCCCCGTCTGTCTGATTTACATCCTATCTTCACCTCACTTCAGCACTAAAGCATCCGACACTATCTCCCAGGATGTCCCCATCATTCTTCTCTCTGTCTCTTTCTCCTGTATTTCTTCATTCTTTGGCATGCGTCAAGCAAACAAGCACAAAACATGTCAAAAAGTTGCTCAACAAAAGGCTATAAAACTGCAGCAACTCTTCTGGTTTATTGTGAGGTTCCTCTTCAGAGAAGCAGAGTTGATATTATGGGTCACATCACTGGCTTCACCGCTGACATCAGTCAGTGGTGAAGTCAATTTGTGCGCGCTCTGGCCCAGCGGAGCTCAGATCTTATTATATCTGGCTCTGGTAGACATGCCCTGCGGATAACAAGAGCACGGCAGCAGAGGGCAGACAGCCGTCACCCCGCCTGGTAAACAAAGTCAGCACTCTTTTCCCTGCCACACAGATACCCCAACAGGTGCAAAGTTCACAAGCAAACTGCCAGATACAGGGATCCACACTGATTGGCAAACATACCAGCTCTCCCTTCTCTGTCTCTTTCTCTATCACGCATTCTCAGCCTGAACCGCAGCGCTGCCCTGTAGTTCTGCCCTCCGTGCCCTTGTATTTCAGCGCTCTGGGGCTTTATACTCCTGCGTCAACTCTGCTTCTTTCCACAGCTCTTTTTTTTTCTATTCTTATCAGCGTCATCTCGTCTCTCTGTCCTCCTCTTTCCACTTTCTCTGTCCTATTTTTACTTTATTTGGCTCAGAACGAGCTCAAATAAAACAGCCATGTCTGATCAGGCTGTTAGATTGTGCTGCAGAGAGCGGTTTGACCGCGGACAGTCTTGCAGATCAAGAGAAAAAAAATGTCAGATCGTTGGAAAGCAATTACATTTATAGATGGTCGAGGTAATTGAGCATATCCTGTTCCAATTTAACACATAGGCCAGGGGGGTTTCCAGATACTCTTGTTAGGCTGGGTGACTGTGAAGATTTTTACTTTGGAGATGTGAAAGATTAATTCATTATGTTTTAATTTAAAAAGAGGCATTGGAAAGAAGGTTTTCAGGCAGGTTTATCCACCTATATGATACTGGATGTGGAGTCTTATTTTGCCCCCTGTTGGTGGGAACATAAACCTACACATGACAGACAGACTGTAATGTAGTAATACAATAGCAATAACATAGTATTATATGTGGTCAAAATTGAGTTAAGTTCAAATTACTGACTCTTAACTCAATTGATTGATATTGTGTTTTGTCTTGCTGTTTTATTAGATTTTGGGGGTTTCTTATCAGCGGCCCAGTTGTGATTTTTGCTATTAATTTATATAGATTGTTTTTGAATAAACAAATAAATTAAATTACAGAAAAATAAGCACCATTATGTTAGCTATCCATGTGTTTTCACTTTGTGGAAGGACAATAAGTCGACATACTCTTTAAGAAAATGCAAGAACTTCATGTCATTTGACAACAGCTCCATTAAAAAGCCTTGAGAAGCTTTACTTTCTACGCTGTAAGCTGACTCTTTCATTATGATGCAATCCCTCAAAGGGTAACTTTGGCATTTTTCAACCTATTTTCCCATGTATTTGTGTCTAAGTGACTAATCGGGCAACTATTTCTGAAATTGGTCCAGTATTGAGGGAGAACGCTGCAGACGGCAGCCGCTAAACGGGCTGTAATGTAATAATTTGGGACAAGCTGGCTCCGTCAGTTTACGTCAACTAAAACGGCTTGTTTTTGCCACTGCACTACTGTCAGGATATAGAGACCGTTTTATAAAAATATGTTTTTTTAATCATATTTGCTCCAATCTCGCCTACTGCTGCTTTAAGATCAGTGTTCACTCTTCATTTGCATGCTCTTTACTCCCTCTAACTTCTTGTTCGCAGCCTCTGACCATTTTCCAGAGGTCCCTGACCACCATGCAGATCCAGATCCAGGGTCTGCTGCAGTTTGCTGTGCCTCTGTTTCCTACAGCTGAGGTATCACACACACACACACACACACAAACGTGAAGTCATATTATTTTAGGAGTAGCATTAGAAGGATTTTTCTGGTGTTTGTCAGTGATACTGTCTGTCTGGTGACCTCTCCACAGAGAGACCTACTGGGGATCCAGCATCTGCTCAACTCCTCGGAGGCCAGTCTGCACCAGCTGACCGCCCTGCTGGACTGCAGGGGGCTCAACAAGGTTCGTTCACTGCATCCTAATTGGCATCACAGCAGCACAACTAGGTCAACAGGAGAGTTAAGTGGCCACGCAGGATTTCAGCACCAAACTGAAAATGGAACTGGGGGAACAGAGCAGAAATAATTTCAAATTTAATGAGAATAACTTTTTCTAGCCGTGTTTTCGTATATGTGACTTTCCTTCACTGTTAAACCTGAACAGTGTGGCTCATGACTGCAGTGCAGTTTACATGAATAATGTTGAACATCCCACTGAATGTGCACAAATGAAGTATATGTCTTCCTGGATACGACACACGCTCCAGCGCTCTAAGTGCTGTGCTTCGGTTTGTGCATCGTCCTTTTTGTCTCTGTGTTATAGTATTTGTTTGACCTGTTTAGGACTACCTGGATGCGATGGTGGGGGTGTGCTACGACGGGGTGGAGGGTGTACTTTACCTCTGCCTCTTCTCCTCCCTGGCAGCCTGTGCCTTCACTGTCATGCTGTGTGCCATTCCCAGGGCATGGAGACAAATTGCCTGCAGGTCAGTTCGTTCTCTGCCTCTCTGCCTGAGCGGCCTCATTTCATCCTGCAGCCATCTCTATGCAGCTTCAGCTACTGTACAGTACGAGCCAACCAGAGCGTGTGTGTGCGTGCGTGCGTGCGTGCGTGTGAATATTTTTTACAGTTGTACAATTACTACAAATACAAATACAAATTTCTTCTGACAGCGTGCACTTCTATCACTAGTTTACTTTGATAATGATTCTCAGGCAAGTTCTGCAGTTATAAAGAGCATCTTTTTTTCTCTATGATTTCTAAGCGGATTCATGGATGTTTATTCGTTATTATCTGAGATAATAATATCCTGTGTGAGTAGTAGTATATAGAGTGAGTTACACTGAATCTAAAAATATGTGTATCATGTGTGTAGCTTCAGATTTGACTGAGTTATGACTCAGAGAGGAAGTAGCTGAAGTACATTAGTTCGCTGTGTGTCACAGCCGCTGCTGCTGCTACTACTGACCATGTTGATAAGCAGCCAAATCAGCGGCCAAACTACAATAATTAACTTGTTTTTAGAACACCGGCATGCACCAGTCCCTTTCACCTCACACCATATCTTTGCCTCATGTCTCTCCTTCCAGCACACCTCACAGTTTGCCAATAAACTAACTAACTAACTAACTAAGCCAACCATCTGGCCCCTCTCTCTTGATGTTTCTCTCCTCCTCTAGGGAACGAGCCTACGACGACATCGACGAGGAGGATCCGTTCAACCCGCGGGTGAGGAGGATAGCCTCTCCGAACCCCAACCTCCCCAACATGCACAGCTTCTGCAGCTACAGCAGCAGCATGGGCAGCCAGAACAGCCTGCACCCGCCCGCCCAAGCCGTCTCCAACGCCCCCGTGTCCGAGTACATGTGAGTGAACGGAAATAACGATGGAGCAAATTTTTCTAAATGTCATATTTGGTCTGAGCGGCTTCCTTCTTTTACTCTTTCTCAGGAACCAGACGGCTCTGTTCGGGGGAAACCCGCGGTACGAGAACGTTCCTCTGATAGGACGAGGATCTCCACCCCCCTCGGTGCGTTGAGTCCCAGAGGCCAAGTCCTTCCTATGATGTCACTTCCCTCTGAGCTAACAGACAGATTTAGCCTTTAAAGCACAGGAAATTGTATTAGTAGAAATAACATTCATCGGTGACTCAGCTCACTTCCTCTTAAGCCATATCTAATAACCTTAAAGAATTTCTTAAAGGTATTTAACAAGAAACTCTGTCGTGCCTTCTTCTGCCCTCTATAACTAACCGAGGTTGACTTACACTACCAAAGCAAGGAGAGGAGAAGTAATGTGGTTAATATTTAATCATGAAGTGAACATCGTTTAGCCTCTCAGGCCAAATTCCCAGGAGGGGGTGACCCGGGTCTTAAACCATAAAATCGCTCACTGTTGACACTAAATGCTTTCTTCCTCAGTGAATAAATTTGCCCCTCGCTGGGCCACTTGTCTCCTCTTACTGTACATCACGGAGATAAAAATAGAAACATACTGGATTAATTTTTCATTGGGCACGGCCTTTTAATAACACGCCGCAAAAGTGTGTGATGTAATGCAGCAGTGAAGTGCATTCTGCAGATATCTAATTGACTTTAGATCAGTGTGTTTTTCAACCTTTTTAAATGATGATTTAACGAGGCAAGTTGTGATCATCAGGTCAGGAAATAAAAACCAAATACATATTTTATTTTTGATAAATTGCATATTTTTTGTTATGCGAGGTTTAAGGGGAGACACGTCTCTTTTCATTCACCGGTCAATTTTGAGATGTTTAGCTACTTTGCTTCCATAACATGTCTTCTTTCAGACTAGTGGAAAGAAAATTGATTTTTTTTTGTTATGGCTGTTGAGAGTATTTTCTGAGTTATTGAATGATGCAAAGAGTAAAATTCCCTCTGTGAAAACTAGGGCTGTCAATCGATTAAAATATTGAATCGTGATTAAGCGCACATTTTTTTTTTTTTTCAAAATGTACCTCAAAGGGAGATTTGTCAAGTATTTAATACTCTTATCAACATGGGAGTGGGCAAAAATGCTGCTTTATGCAAATGTATGTATATATTTATTATTGGTAATCAATTAACAACACAAAATAATGACAAATATTGTCCAGAAACCCTCACAGGTACTGCATTTAGCATAAAATATATGCTCAAATCATAACATGGTAAACTGCAGCCAAACAGGCAACAACAGCTGTCAGTGTGTCAGTGTGCTGACTTGACTATGACTTTCCCCTAACTGCATGTGATTATCATTAAAGAGGGCATGTCTGTAAAGGGGAGACTCGTGGGTACCCATAGAACCCATTTACATTCACTTATCTTGATGTCAGAGGTCAAGGGACCCCTTTGAAAATGGCCATGCCAGTTTTTCCTCGCCAAAATTTAGCGCAAGTTTGGAGCGTTATTTAATCTCCTTCGTGACAAGCTAGTATGACATGGTTGGTACCAATGGATTCCTTAGGTTTTCTAGTTTCATATAATACCAGTATCTCCAGCTTCAAAACTGAGCCCGCTACAACCTAAAAACCGCAAGTTGTGTTAATGCATTGAAGAAATCAGTGGAGATAAAACGAATTTGGGTTATTACCGCGTTAACTTTGACAGCCCTAATAAAACCTTTGGGCTCTTATAAGTGAACAAAATGAAACAAAAATTTTGAACCTGGCTTAATCCAATGTTCACATTACTGTTCTGGAAATATATGCAAATTAGCACAAATTTGATAATACAATGCCTAATTTGCATATTTAAACTTGCAATACAAGAAATAATTGTCTTACTGTAAGTAATCAGCTGGGGACGTTTAATGGTGAGATATATTTGTTGATTTGTTTTAATCCTATTCAACTGGGGTGTCTCCTCTTGTCTTCCACAGAAATGTATAACAAAGATTAATATATTTTCTACTTTTTATGTTTGTTACCACAGTTTTAATACATTTTATAGATGAAGAAGAATTATTTTGTTAATGCCAGTCATCTTTCTTATTAGTTCCAACTTGAATTAACTAAAAAATGTGTGTGTGACTTCTGACTTCTGTCCTAATTAATGCCAGCAAGTGATGTGTAATTAAATTCTCCCTCATGACTTCAACTGTACAGCATCATGCAGTAGTCTGCAGCTAACAGCTTCTTTTATATATTTTCTGTTTGTTTGTTTGTCATGTGTTTGTCTGTATCTTTCATTTCTATATTTCCTCTTTTTTTTTTTAATCAACTTTTGGAGATATACTCTCAGCAGTATAGAAACCGAGTAAGTCTTTTCAACTCTTCCTCAGGGTGAACTCCCTCTGTTGCATCTTCTGTCTTTTCCCCTCTCCTCCACCTCACTCATCTCTTTGTTTGGTTCCTGTGCGGTTTTCCTGTTTGGCATGGCTTCTTATCTCACTACCTGTTGTCCTCATTCCAGAAAGTCTGTTTGAGTTAGTGAGGGTTTGTCTGCCCCTGGTGTTCACAGGATAGTACTGTAGTTCTGTCTCTGGGTCTCCTCACAGTTAGCCTCCCTGTGCATGCAGCTCTGCTCCAGTCATTCAATTCTATAGCTTGTACTGCCACCAGGCGTTGTGTACGGCTATAGAATTTATTTTATCCAACAGATTTAGAGTAATGTCACAGTTTTAATGTCAAAGTGATTGACGTGTTACTAATTGTACATTTAATGAGTAATGGATTGATTTGTTTGAACCTGAGTCAGTTTTGTAGGTGTGAGTTAAAGGAATACTCCGCAGAAAATCTATCTTTTTGAGCACAAAACACTTGTAGGCACCTGTAGGTTGAAGGTGGCTCTTTAAAGTTTGTGGCGTGCTTCTTTGTGGAAGACAGCGACTGTAGTCGGCTTGGATTCACAGACTTGAATTCACCCAGTAACAGGTACTCAGTGGAAACAAGCTAAAGTCGAAAAGGCCAGGCAGGAAAAAAACAAGAACAAAAAAGGATAAACATTGGTTGCGTTCCAAATTGCTTACTTTTTCTTTTTACTTTTAGTACGTACTGCAGCTGCACTTACAAAGTCAATACTGTTGCATGCAGTGTGCATACAATTGGGACATACTTCTTCGTCATAACATTGCGCCTTGAACTTTGACCCTCTTACTCATATATCTGCTGTGCAAAGGGTTTTGGGTCCGAATAGCCAGAAAAGAGTGATGGCTTGCATATTGCAAAATGTGATGTAGTATCCTGTTATTGTTGGCATACTGCATTTGACATACTATGTATTAGGACATACTGAATCTTTTTTTTTATGTACTAAATAGTATAGTAGTATGGTTATTGGTATGCAGAGATGGTGTAGTAGCGGGTATAAAGGGCAGGTATATATACTGGGTAGCTGGTGAGGGAATTGGGAGCATGTGTGCAGGTGGGTGTGGAGGTCAGGTGATAAAAACCAGTAGGAGCATATTGAGAACAACTTCTGGAATAGCAGGATCTGAAATGAGAGGAATTTTAAAGAAATAGTAAGACATTTTAAGGAAGTCGCTTTCTTGCTGAGAGTTGAGATGAGAAGATTGATGCTGCTCTCAAATCTGTACTGCAACCACATCACTAGATGTCACCAAATCCTACACACTGTGCCTTTAATATGAAACCGGAGCTATTGGATACAGTTAGCTTAGCTTAGCATACAGACTGGAAACAAGGAAACACCTTGCCAGCTCTGTCCTTAAGTAACAGTTCTACATGTTCAAGTAGCATATTTAGTGATTTATTGGTGAAATTACGACACTGCCATAGTCGATCTATACAGAGCCTTTCAATCCTACATGGTGAGAAATGTATCCTCAAAAGATTGATTTTCAGTAGACTACTCCTTTAAACCTTCATGACATTTTCTTTTTCTTTTTAGCTGATGATTAGACTGTGAAACCTCAACCTTTAGCTTCACAGAATCAGCTTTGTAACGTCCACTGTGTGTGTCTGTGTGTTTACCTCTTACCTCCACAGTACTCCCCCAGTATGCGGGCCACCTATCTGTCCATGACCGAGGAACAGATTAGACACTTTGGGAACGACTTCCAAGCATAGACTTCTTTATCTGACCCGAGGAGGGGGGACAGCATCACATATCACACAAACACACGCTCGACAGACAAAAAGAGTGTGTGGCGACTACCAAGCATCACAGAGGGCAGCGTGGAACGTCTCATCGGTCCAGGAGGACAATGGAAACATATCGGTACTCTTCTCTGTATGCTCATAAATGATTAATCACACCTCTCTGCCCTGAGGCATTTTATGGGGAACTTGCTAAAAATATTCCTGACACGTGCTGTCGAACATAACCTGCTCTTAATGTTTGTCATGCTTTGTCATCTATTGGTGAAGCATTGAGGGAAGGTTTATATACCTGAGTTCTTCAGGTAAAACACGACTAAACGTAACTTTAATGAAAGCAATTTTGAGGATTAATTTCTCACTGCAGTAAAAAATAGTTCACTAAAAAGTAAAAACATTTTTACAATACAAACCGTACATTGAGGTCTCCAAAGAGGAAAAATGTGACAGCCGATGTAAACATCTTATTTTCTATGTGTTACGCTTCATGCTTGATATTTTGTGAAGCACAAACCCAGCACTGGCAGCACACAGCAGGAGGTATTGTTGAGGTATAATTTATTTACATTCACACACAGACACGCCTGCAAAGTGAAGCTTTGGTGCTAAATCTCCTGGAGACCACGGCTTCTGTATATAAGTTGTACAATAACAGAAAAGTTGTCTCATCCTGATGTGGTTTATTTTGATTTTGTTCAAACAATGTGCCAATTTTTTATATATTTTTTCTAGTTTTGTGTGGCGATGTCACACAGGATCACTATTTTATTTTTTTTGTACTTTCTAAAGGGCCATTAATTAATTCATGTTCTATACATATCTAATCCAGCTAATACAATAAAGTTGTAGTTTCTGTCATAACTTGGGAAGCTGTGCTGCTCTAACCACGATTAATGAGAATATTCAGGTAATTATTTTCATAAATTCAAAACATCCAAACAGTACATGTTTGTATCGACTAACAAATTATGTTCTGTAGGGGTTTAATACATGCAGTTTTGTTTAATAATTATTTTTTATTTTAAGTGTCATTTCTTTAAGCATGTTACATTGTACAGGCACTGAGAATGGTGCTTAATTTTGTGTGTGACCCCAAAACTATGGGGTCTAATTGTGAGTTGAATAAATCCGTTTTGAGTACAACTTGATGTGTCTTCACTTTGTTGTTGGGTGTTCATGTCCTTTGGGTGCACAATGCCACAGGGAAAACTGTTGTGATTAAAGCGTCCTAAAGTTTTGTGGCAAACAAGTTGTTTGAAACTGTGGGCACAGTAAGGTATTATTTTATTCTTCCAGCAGATGTCAGCATAGTCTCGCAAAAAGTGCTGCTCTGTGGAAACTATTAACTCCTGCAGTGTAGCCCATACCAAGATATTAGGTTAATATGGAACACTTAAGAAGATAAAAAAAAAAGAAGTTAACGTGTAGCCAGCAGCTATAATGTATATATGTTTGCATTTGCAGTGCTGGAAGAAGTATTAGGATATTTTACATAGGTTTAGTAAAATAAGTAATACCACAGTGTAAAAAAATACTGCATCTAAAATGTTATTTGAGTAAAAATATACAAGTATTAGCATTAAAATATACTTAAAATACCAACAGGTGAAAGTACTCTCAATGCAAAATATAATTTCAGAAAAATATTATTAAATAGATAAATAATAATAATAATAATAATAATTATTATTATTATTATTATTATTATTATTATTACTGTTATTATTATTCGTTGATTTATTTAACAATCTAAATCTGCAAAGTAAAGCTGTCAAATAAATGTAGTGGAGTAAAATAAAGTAGTCTACAATAACTTCCGGTAAGGTTAGTGGAGTAGAAGTAAAAGCAAGCTAACCTTATAAAGTAGGCTTGCATACAATTAAAAATACCCAAGTAAAGTACCTCGATTTTGTGTACTTATTACAGTACTTGATGTACTTAGTTAATTCCACCACTGTGCATTTGTGAAAGAAAAAACAATACAATCCAGGCTTTTATTTTATAAGCGGAAGTAGCTGTTAACATTATGTAGCTAGCTGTAGCTAGCTTGACAGAACGCGCATCTCCAGTAGTGATGGGAATTTCGGCTCTTTTTAGTGAGTCAGATCATTTGGCTCAGCTCACCAAGAAGAGCCGGATCTTTCGGCTCCCAAACGGCTCTTCATTTTACCACTTCTGCCTTTTATAATTCAGACAAATTTAGCTTTAGCTGTTTTGACCTATGATTAGTATGTTGCTCATATATCACTTAAAGGGACTGTTTGTAACTTTTTAAACGAATAAATGTACCGGGTCGGGATACATGCGCGCTCGCGTTTGGCTGAAGTTTCTGCTCCGCCGCCTGCTTGCCTTCATGCGTGCGTTCTCGCTGTCTCGCTCCACCTCTAGATGTGCATGCGCGCTCACTACACACTGCAGAAGAGTTAGTTTAGCTCTGAGAATATCTAGTGGATGTTTGTGCAGAAATAAATGCTGCAGCTCCTCCAGACCAACAGAGGTTTTTCTGTGTCTTATGAAGTGACGGGGCTCCGCAGCGAGAAACGTTATCACCGGCACCCGGTCGGAGACGGTAACGTTTCTCTTCCTGCAGCGGGGCTGCATCGCTTGTTTTGAGCGATGCTTGTTCATGTCTATGTAGAGCAAGCACAAGCACGAGCCCGACGCTGACTTTCGTTGACTTAACGGCCACAGGTGTTGCTGTTAACAAGCATTTCTGATTCTTACAAACAGTCCCTTTAAAAGAGCCGGCTCAATGAACCGGCTCGTTCGTAACCTACACATCACTAATAACAACCAGCAGCAGCAGGACAGCGGAGAGAAGCAGCGAGGAGGACACCAGACCACACCAGACAGAGTAGTGACTGTAGAGCAGGTGGACTGCTGGGCTGCTCCACCACCTCCACCTCTCTCTCTCCAGCTCTCCGTCTGCTGCCAGGTGAATTATCATTCTCGTGTTTCTAACCTGAAACACACAGAGGACGAGCTGCGGAGCGTCGACGCACTTTAAAGGGAGAAAACAAGAGACGGTGGACTGACAGTTAAAGACGAAGAGAGGTCGTTAAAGTGGACAAGAAGACACGACGTGAGGCTGTTTAACTGCTGTCTGAAGCCTTTACACCAGCTATACACAGAGGTGTTGAGTGTGTGTCCAGGTGTTTGTTGACATGCAGGTGAAGACATGAAGACAGAGAGGAGGACGGTCCAGTGTCCCGTTTAACCGTTGACTCATTATCGTTCTCACTCTGACCGTTGGAGACCGTTGGGAACCATTGGTGACCATGAAGGACACTGGAGAGTCAAAGGAACACCAACTAACTGTGAGTTCACACTACTATAATGTCCTTTAATGTTGATTTTAATGCTCTGAGTTGTAATGTTGTTATCCTTTAGGTTACATGAGTTTTCCCTTTTACACTTTAAGCTGTTGTTACTGTTTATTAACAGTAAATCTTAACAGTAAAAACAGAAATGTGCTGCTAACTGTTCACTCAGTGGCCACTTTATTAGATACACCTATACAATCTAATGCAATCCAATACAGCCATAAAGTCTATTTATATGATGTCCAGTTTGTGTTGACATTGTTTGAAATGCAGATTACTGAGGTCAAAGTGGTGTTGTACTGGACTACATTTCTTTAAGAGGTGTTTCTTATTGTTTTTCCTTCCTATTTAAATACATATTAGGGGAAAACACCTCTGGATATAATAGATAGATAGATAGATAGATGCATACAGTGCACTTTCATAGACTAAGCTACTGGAGTTACCCTGCACTAAACTCACTTTTAACAGTCTATTCTGCACTATATTCACTTTTTTAATAGTTGTGTATCACAGCTGTTACCCTGCACTATATTCAGTTTTAACAGTTTTCTTCATCTCTTCATCTGTATTTTTTATATCTGATATATTTTTTTGTACTTTGCACTACTAACTTTTTTACTGCCTTTTTACTAACATGTTTTTGCACTATGGTACTGTGATGCTGGAAACTTGAATTTCCCTCAGCATCAATAAAGTTACTATTACCTAATAAAGTATATTTTTCTGTATTTTTTTTTTAAATAACTAGATTTTCTTTTTATATTTTTAAGAACATCCATTGTTGGTGTTATATTTTAGATTCCCCAGCCTTACACAATCCCCAGTTTGCATGCATTGGATTGCATTAAATTGTACAGGTCTACTCTAGAGAGATTTCTTTCTTTTTTAATTGGTCAAAATTGATGAGGATATCCAGACTTTAATCCTTTCTCTGGGTCAAGCTTTGATAAGTCTGGATCCTACACCTTCTTTGAATCGCCCCTGATGGTTTAACGGTTATATGCCTACATCTTTCAAATTCTACATCCCCTTTTTACTAATCCCCAGTTTGCATGCATTGGATTGCATTATATTGTACAGGTGTATCTAACAAAGTGTATTTTTTATCTAGACTAGACTCTAAACTAGACTTTTCTTTTAATATTCCTAACAGCATCCATTGTTGGTGTTATATTTTACATTCTCCAGCCTTACACGACCTGCACTGCACCCATATCTGAATAATTAAAGTGGCTGTTTCAGTTGCCTGGCCTCTCCCTTGTCCAGCATGTAATACACTTTCAACAGGGTGTTGACAGAGAGAGTGCTTTATTATTCCCCTTTGCATTCCTCTTATTTAACTGCGTATGTCTGTGGGTCACATGCATGCCAGCCTCTTGGTTCATGACACCACCGCTGTGATTGTCTGTTTTCGTCCCATTTACTCCCATCGAACGCTTTCCTAATGATCTGTGAACGTTTTTATGGGAAGAAAGGGAGAGAAATTAACGACAAGGTGGCCGTGCATGAGTGTATTAATGTAATAATGCAATGTTCCACCCAATTAGTGGTTTTGTCTCTGCCAAATGCTACCCAGTGTTCATAAGGGAAGGCTAATTTCCCCCCTTAGATTGCAGGTGTGTTTTTGAGTGTTGCTGATTGTGAGGAAAATGCCATCACTCTGATTTGTGTCTTATTTTTGAAGGAGAAATTTACATTAATTAGGCTGTGAAGTGATTAAATGTGGAGTTTAATTGGATAATCAATCTATGCATCCATCTGTTTTCTATACCTCTTTATTACATTAAAGGTAGCGGTGGCATTTAAGTGCACTGTCACCAACCTACACACATACAATCATACACTTTTATACTCATATTTACATCTGTTGACAATTTTGAGTTTCCAATTGACCTAACTTGCATGTGTTTGGCCTGTGGGACGTGAAACTAGAGAGAAAAAACATGTAAAAACAGGGGTAATATACAAAATTCACACAGAAAAAACCCAGGACCATCTAAATATGACTGTTTTTTTATTATCTGGTTGACTGGAAAGAATTCTTCCATCCTGTGCTTGACATTTAAAAGATTACTCATGCAATGTTTGTATTGCATTTCAGTGTAATAGAGAAATTTCTTTCTTTTTTAAATGGTCAAAATTGCTGAGGATATCCAGACTTTTAGTCCTTACTCTGGGTCAAGCTTTGATAAGACTGGATCCTACACTTTCTTTAGACTGTCCCTGCCCGGTTATATCCCTACATATTTCAAATTCTACATCCCCTTTTTTGCAGTACATTTTATACTCTGAAATGTCAAACCAAGATAATCTCGATGTAATCTTCCAGGGATATTTCCTAAGACTTGACAAAGCTCCTCCACAGAAGGCCACAGAAGACATTATTCACCTGGTTTCCATCCATCCATCCATCTTCAACCGCTTATCCGGGATCGGGTCGCGGGGGCAACAGCTCCAGCAGGGGACCCCAAACTTCCCTTTCCCGGGCCACATTAACCAGCTCTGACTGGGGGATCCCGAGGCGTTCCCAGGCCAGAGTAGAGATATAATCTCTCCACCTAGTCCTGGGTCTTCCCCGTGGTCTCCTCCCAGCTGGTCGTGCCTGGAACACCTCCCAAGGGAGGCGCCCAGGAGGCATCCGTGCTAGATGCCCGAACCACCTCAACTGGCTCCTTTCGACGCAAAGGAGCAAGGACTCTACTCCGAGTTCCTCACGGATGACTGAGCTTCTTACCCTATCTCTAAGGGAGACGCCAGCCACCCTCCTGAGGAAACCCATTTCGGCCGCCTGCACCCGCGACCTCGTTTTTTCGGTCATGACCCAACCTTCATGACCATAGGTGAGAGTAGGAACGAAGATTGAACGGTAGATCGAGAGCTTTGCCTTCCGGCTCAGCTCTCTTTTCGTCACAACGGTGCGGTAAAGTGAATGCAATACCGCCCCTGCTGCTCCGATTCTCCGACCAATCTCACGTTCCATCGTCCTCTCACTCGCGAACAAGACCCCGAGATACTTAAACTCCTTCACTTGGGGTAAGGACTCATTCCCTACCCGGAGTAGGCAATCCACCGGTTTCCTGCTGAGAACCATGGCCTCAGATTTAGAGGTGCTGATTCTCATCCCGACTGTGTCACACTCGGCTGCGAACCGATCCAGTGAGTGCTGGAGGTCGCAGGCCGATGATGCCAACAGGACCACATCATCTGCAAAAAGCAGCGATGAGATCCTCAGCACACCGATCTGCAAACCCTCCTCCACCCGACTACGCCTCGATATCCTGTCCATGAATATCACGAACAGGATTGGTGACAAAGCGCAGCCCTGGCGGAGGCCAACCCCCACCGGAAACGAGTCCGACTTACTGCCGAGGATCCGAACACAGCTCTCGCTTTGGGCGTACAGGGATTGGATGGCCCTGAGAAGTGCCCCCCTCACCCCATACTCCCGCAGCACCCCCCACAGTATCTCCCGGGGGACCCGGTCATATGCCTTCTCCAAGTCCACAAAGCACATGTAGACTGGATGGGCATACTCCCAGGCCCCCTCCAGGATCCTTGCGAGAGTGAAGAGCTGGTCCGTTGTTCCACGGCCAGGACGGAATCCGCATTGTTCCTCTTCGATCCGAGGTTCGACTATCGGCCGAACCCTCCTTTCCAGCACCTTGGAGTAGACTTTACCAGGGAGGCTGAGCAGTGTGATACCCCTGTAATTGGCACACACTCTCTGGTCCCCCTTTTTGAAAAGGGGAACCACCACCCCGGTCTGCCACTCCTTAGGCACTGTCACCGACTTCCACGCGGTGTTGAAGAGACGTGTCATCCAAGACAGCCCCTCCCCACCCAGAGCCTTCAGCATTTCAGGGCGAATCTCATCAACCCCCGGGGCTTTGCCACTGTGGAGTTGTTTGACTACCTAAGTGACTTCCACCAGGGTAATTGATGATGGTCCCCCATCAGCTTCCAGCTCTGCCTCTACCATAGAGGGCGTATTGGTCGGATTCAGAAGTTCCTCAAAGTGCTCCTTCCACCGCCCGATTACCTCCTCAGTTGAGGTCAACAGTGTCCCATCCTTACTGTACACAGCTTGGATGGTTCCCCGTTTCCCCCTCCTAAGGTGCCGGATGGTTTTCCAGAAGCACTTTGGTGCCGACCGAAAGTCCTTCTCCATGGCTGCTCCGAACTCCTCCCACACCCGCTGCTTTGCCTCCGTCACGGCAGTGGCTGCTGCTCTTCGGGCCCGTCGGTACCCTGCAACTGCCTCCGGAGACCTCCGAGATAACATATCCCGGAAGGCCTCCTTCTTCAGTCGGACGGCTTCCCTGACCACCGGTGTCCACCACGGTGTTCGAGGGTTGCCGCCCCTTGAGGCACCTAAGACCTTAAAACCACAGCTCACCGCCGCAGCTTCAGCAATGGAAGCTTTGAACATCGTCCACTCGGGTTCAATGCCCCCAACCTCCACAGGGATGCCAGAAAAGCTCCGCCGGAGGTGTGAGTTGAAGATCTCTCGGACAGGGGCCTCCTCCAGACGTTCCCAGTTCACCCTCACTACGCGTTTGGGCTTACCAGGTCTGTCCAGAGTCTTCCCCCACCCTCTGACCCAACTCACCACCAGATGGTGATCAGTTGACAGCTCCGCCCCTCTCTTCACCCGAGTGTCCAAAACATGCGGCCTCAGATCAGATGATACGATTACAAAATCGATCATCGACCTTCGGCCTAGGGTGCTCTGGTACCACGTACACTTATGAGCATCCTTATGTTCGAACATGGTGTTCGTTATGGACAATCCATGACTAGCACAGAAGTCCAACAACAAACGACCACTCGGGTTTAGATCAGGGAGGCCGTTCCTCCCAATCACGCCACTCCAGGTGTCTCCATCGTTGCCCACGTGCGCGTTGAAGTCTCCCAGGAGAACTATGGAGTCCCCTACTGGAGCCCCATACAGGACTCCATTCAGGGTCTCCAAGAAGGCCGAATACTCCGAACTGCTGTTTGGTGCATACGCACAAACAACAGTCAGAGTTTTCCCCCCCATAACCCGAAGGCGTAGGGAGGCGACCCTCTCGTCCACCGGGGTAAACTCCAACGTAGCGGCACTCAGCCGGGGATTTGTGAGTATCCCCACACCCGCCCGGCGCCTCACACCATGGGCAACTCCAGAGAAGAATAGGGTCCAACCCCTATCCAAGAGTACGGTTCCAGAACCGAGGCTGTGCGTAGAGGTAAGCCCTACCAGATCCAACTGATAGCGCTCCACCTCCCGCACAAGCTCCGGCTCCTTCCCCCACAGAGAGGTGACGTTCCACGTCCCCAGAGCCAGCCTCTGCCGCCCGTGTCCGGTCCGTCGAGGTCCCTGGCCTTCACTGCCACCCGTGTGGCAGCGCACCCGACCCAAGCGGTTTTTCCCGCAGGTGGTGAGCCCACAGGATGGAGAGGAGGGGGGTGCCACGTTCCTTTTTCGGGGTATCCCCGGCCGGGCTCCGTGGCAAGCCCGGCCACCAGACGCTCGTTGACGGGCCCTCCGTCTGGGCCTGGCTCCAGACGTGGGCCCCGGGCTTCCTCCGGGCCGGGTAACTCCTCCTCTGCCTCGTGTCGTCATTGGGTTTTTTGTGAACCATTCTTAGTCCGGCCCCTCACCTAAGACCAATTTGCCATGGGAGACCCTACCAGGAGCACGAGGCTCCAGACAACACAGCCCTCAGGGTCATAGGGACACACAAACCTCTCCACCACGTTAAGGTGATGGTTCCCGGACTTCACCTGGTTTCATGACTTGTAAACTAGGGCTGTGTATTGGCAAGAATCTGGCCGTGAAGTACCTTAACGCCATCTTAAAAACTGAGCCAGCTACAACCTCCGAGAGATTGAATAGCGTCCGGGCCTGACAGCGGGCCGTCGGATTTTTAAGAGGTTAATTAAAAATCGATACAGTGTTCTAGAGAGCCAATACAGTATCACAAAACATAATATCACGATACTCATGTGTATCGATATTTTCTTACACCCCTATTGTAAACTGATTTTGATGTTAAAAAGTTTAGAGGAATTCACACATACTGTACGCTGCAACTGACAAATAAACCAAAATGTTCTCCTGTTCCACACTTTTCTTTCAGCACTTTCACAAGTACTCTCAACTCATGTACATATTCAGTTACAACTCTAGCTACAGCTGAGTCAATACAGACTCCACACACACATGCTTTGTAAATAAGAACTAATTTATTGTAGAAGCTAAAGTACTCCTGTGTGCTGTAAATGTTGTGCCTACTCATCAATTCATTTTCTAACCTTTAATTTCAGTAAATTAAACATCTCTGTGTTGATTGAATTCAAGGAGGACTAATTTCACCCTGTGTGTCGCAGGTTGCCTTGAGGGTCCGACCGCTCAGCGATGCCGAGCACGAGGAGGCGGCTACGATCGTGGCCCACAAAGTGGATGACCAGGTGAGATGGCCGTCGTGTGTGTGTGTATGTGTGTGTGTGTGTGTGTGTGTCAGTGACCTGTTTACCTCTGTGTGCATACAGTATGCATGCACGTGAATGAGTGATGGGGTCAGTGGGTGTGTGTCTCTGTTTCCGAACCCTCTTCCTGCCTGTCATGAGGCTGCACAGATAAGGTATCTGCAGGGACCTCGGTAAAGCCAACAGCTCTTTTTTCAAAACAGCTCATTTGTAAAGCTCAAAATGTCATATTTCATCTGTAAATGAAAGCTGGATGACTCAGACCTGTAGCAGAGAGAGATTGACCTTTCTAACAACTGAATGAAAGTCAGATTCTTTCATAAGCCTTAGTGAATGCCTTGGGTGTAATTAGACAACCACTGCAGAGCTGTGTAACGCTCCTTACATAAAACATCTCCTAGTGTCTGTCTGACTTGAATGATAACAAAGAGTTACAACTAGGGCAGCAAGTAGTAATCATCTCTGTTATGGATTCATCCCACAGTTAGGCAGTCATTTTCTGTCAGTTAATTGTTTGAAAGAGTACTGCATCAATTTAGCAGTGCTCTTCCATCAGACTCATGATGGATTGTTGAAAAAAAAGAACAAAATCGATGCAGCACAACCAGTTATCGTCACATTACCCACAATGCAACTCAACCACCAACAGTTCAGTCAGAGGTTCGGCCGTGTTATGCTAGTAGCGGCTAATATAGGCTGCAGTATGCATACAATTGGGACATACTACTTCGTCATAACATTACGCCTTGAACTTTCACCCTCTAGCCTGAAAAGAAAATTGCGGCCGGATGTAGGATATTCTGGTATTTTTGGCATTCTGCATTTGACATACTTAATCTTTTTTCTGGCCTACTAAATAGTATGGTAGTTTGGTTATTGGAACGCACAGATAGCCTCTCAAGTAGAGATTAGGAGCGGCTACAGAGGTATGGTAAACTCACTTCTTTCTAATGCCACACCCCCAGATTTATTTTCATTTTCAAACTTGTAGTTTTCTGCCCAAACGGACACTTGAAGCAATTTATTAGACTCCACACAGCTCCCTCTGGAGCCACAAAAGTACCCACTAAGACCTGTAAACAGCATTCCCCTTTAAGCACAACAGCCATTTTACTCATACTATCAAGCTGTAGGATTTGTTTTTCTCTATTTCTTTATTTCTCAGCAGCAAATTTAGTTCTGAGAACAATATTTCAGTGCTTTGGGAGGAAAATCTTGTAAGATCTGTCTTGAAATTGGTTTGCTTTTAAGTCATTAATGCCACCCTGTGCACCAACTACAGCAAAGACACATTTATGGAACAGAAAGTTCTACTGAAACAAATGCCCCGTTGCAATTGGATGACAGTGCTGCTATATTCATTCACTGGCTATTGCCCCTCAGTGCTTTGCTAGCTTAAACACACCAGCCTTCGCTCATTTATTATTCAATTTAAGACATTGCTGTTGCTATCTTCTGGCGCTACCGCTAACTGCAGTCTCCACAACATTGCTCGCTATAATTCCACCCATATGTTACACGATATAAGCTGATTGGATGATCAGTTCACTTTATCCCTAGTTCTATTAGAGCTGAAACGATTAATTGATTACCAGAAAATGGATCAGCATCTATTTTGATAATCAATTAATTCATCAAATAATGTTTTAGGAAAAAAATCTGATGGTTATTTTCTGCTATTTGCTGACATTCTATAGAACAAACAATTGATTAATCAAGAAAATAATCAGTAGATTAATAGATAATGAAACAATAATACTATACTAACAAAATGATGCCTCTCTGTTCACTCTATTCCCAACAGTCTTGTTTTGTTTCTACTCAATATGAGATGTCTATCTAATTTATTTGGCAAGTAAACTGCTTTGAATGGAGCCATTATGCTAATTGTGTTTTTCATTAGAGTAAACCATGACAGGAATGTTTCTGAATGAACAGAATATAGATTGGCTGTGATGACGATAGTCATGCACAACAGCAGAGGGCTAGTCTTACACATATCATATAACTTAAACCAGATATTTGGGATTTATTTATTCTAGCAATGCAAAAACGAAACTAACGGGACTTGGATTATTGTCACACAACAGAGGCGTTTTCCCACTCAGAGGATCCCGTCCTTAGAGCATGACCACTGTGCGCGCAGTATGTAATGAGGTTGTTACCATGTGACCATATGAGAAGGACGTACCATACCACTCCACAAGGACCCTGTTTACCAGCAGCCCTCGCTTTTGAACCGGTCCCTCTTGGAGACCATTTAGCAGCACCAACGGTGTGAGTGTGTGATGATGATGAGGGGAGTGCAAATGATAATGAGTACCGTGACTGGGAACCTGCTGAGATGTCTCCTCGCTCAGTGTAGGCTGATTGAGGCGGTGTAGTGGGCATATTGGTGGTGGGCAGACGAATTCAGGAAAGTAACAGCATAGCAACAGCTTTGCAGTGCTGGAGGGAAACATTATATTCATGCAAGTGTGTGATTAGTCCGGGCTGTTCTTGCTGTTGAAGGATTTTACTAGAGAACTCTTCTATAAACTGATAATCCACGGCGCCGAGGTTTGTTTGTCTGTCCTCTCAGAAGTAATTCAATTACACCAAGTCTTAAGGACAACATCAGCACTTCTGTCTGCCATGACATCATTAAAACAGGCTTGGACACAGGGGATTAGAGTGGTAAGCAAGTAGATGTGGTGCTGACACAGCCACCATAACGAGGCTTTGTTATTGTCTCCACCTCAGCTAGAAAAAAAGTGTTTTGCAGTGTGTTGATTTTATACCTGAATAGCATAGTTCGTACTGTATTATGTCTGTGGAGAGAATTACAAACTGACAGATTTGCTGTATGGTCTCTGTGGGGTTATATCAGGTCCAATCAGGCACGTTTAACACGAAGGATTAGCGGAGCTTACAATATACACACTTGTTATTGAGACGGTGCGGTTGTGGGAAGCTGCTGTTTACCTGTGTCTTGAGAAGGGTTTACCTGGGCTGCCGTGACATGAATGGAGGGGATAGGTCACAACAACACAGGCATGTTGTGAGATTATAGACTACAGGATGACTGAATCTGTTTACCACTCCTGCCCTAGCCATCACACACAAATATATGCAGATATGTACTGTACCTACAAATAACTTCAATCCCACTATGTACTGATTACTTTGTTTGAGAGACAGGCAGACAAGCGATAGCCGTATGGCTTACATGTAGTGCTCAGACGGATTAGCAGGGGGCTGGTGGCCGACTGGGCCGACTGGGAGAGAGTACCCAGATCTGGCTCTCTTGGCAGAAAACAGACAACTTGAAGCTGACTAAGCCTGCAGAGATGAGCTCATTAGATGGGTTTTAGCTCAGGTTAAGCTTTCTGCCACCTGCTCTCTCTCTCTCTCTCTCTCTGGCTTTACTCGTCCCTCACCGACCGCCTCAGGGGATCCAGCCACTGCCTCTCATAGACCACCTGTTACGCTCAATGGGCTTTTCTTGTCCTTGAGTGAGTAGTACACAGGTCAGAGGTGTAGCGAGGTGGATCTATGAATGAGATATTAAACGACTCAGGTTGAGCTATTTTTATTCAGTCATGGTCATAACATTATAATATATAGTCTTACCAGCATACTGTAGGAAAGTGGCTTTTATCTCAAACAGTATACAACATACAGGTAGAGGATTTTAGTGGAATTTTATCTTGGAAACTGAGTTAACTTAATTTCAAAAGTTGATTGTATTTACGTTCTCAGCTGACCTGAGACCAAACTGAGAGTAACCCTGGTCGGACAGTGTTTTCCATCCCTTGATGGAGTAAAGACAAGGAGAGGTGATGTCATCCCTCCTTAAGAGGCTAACGGGAACACTATGTTTATCCCCCGAGGGATAAAGATGGTCGCTCAACCTCATGAAAGAGACACGCGAGGGGACCATTTTATATCACTACTGATTTCACTCTACAAAAGACTGTTGTGGCTGTGGTATACATACTCTTGATAGGGATCTAGAGTGTACTTTGGATAGGATAACTGATCAAAATTAGCTATATACACTACAGAATACACTTAATTCCGTAAATCATCTTTTTAGCTTTAGTACATTTACACAGCTCCCTTATTCCAAATCTGTTTGTAGATGTATTCATACAGTTTGTAGAGTTAAACGTCTTGCTTGTAGGAATGAGTGTTTACACCCAGCAGGATGTGTCTTACTTAGCACTCGAACTTGTTGAGCATGTCTTCGGCAGGGCTTGCCTGTCAGCAGCACACAGTGGGGAATGCTTTATGGTGAGGCCTTGTCTCCATGGTGACACATAGACAAGGTCAGGGCCATTGTTTGTTCTTCGGTAGTACAGTCCTACATAAGGAGAAACAACAGGGGAAGAAGGCTCTGTTTTGGTTGTTTTGAGATTAATTAGCTGTAATTAATATGCTCTTTGAAGCAACATTTGTTCGGCTCGATTGTTGGCAGGCTTCTTAATGTAATTTGGGGTTGAATGTAAGTGTAGTAGCAATAGATTTATCAAACAAGGTATTGATGTTGACATTTCATGTGTGCGAGTGACAATTCTGTGTGCAGATAATGGAGGACTTAAAGGGTGACTTTGGTATTTTTCCACCTGGACCCTATTTTCCCATGTTTTTGTGTCAAATTGACTAATGGTTACAACAATATTTGAAATTGGTCCAGGATTGAGGAATAACGTTGTAACCGACAGTCGCGAAATGTAAAAATGAACGGACCCTACAGAGATATAAAACGTTTTTCTTACTTTTCTCTTGATCCAATCTGTTTTGTTATTGTGTCCAAAACCAGATCAAGGGGAAGTCTTGTTATGAAATCTGAATATCTGTATACTCTGGCTCAAATAAATACGGGCGAAATTCAAAGACCTCAACCACATTGTGGAAATCATCTAAATATTCAGCTATGACATTGAAAATCTTTTAGATAACACTAAGCTACACTTTCTATACTTCAACACAACAAACACTCAAGTTTCCACCATGGATGTATTCCACTTTTCCACCGTTGTCTTCCAGCAACACATCACCTTGCCAGATTTCAGAACGAGACTTCTCCTTTTGTGAGAGTTTTTCCATGATGTTGTCAGACACTTATAATAACAATCAGAGCCTGTCATGGCAAAAACAAGCACTTTTAGTGGACATAAATCACGGTGCCAGCTTGCCCCAATAGAACCATATTACAGCCTGTGAGCAGCTGCCGTCCACGTCGCTCTCCCTCAATGCTGGACCAATTTCAGAAATGTTAGTCCCTATTAGTCAGTTAGACACAAAAACATAGTCCAGGTTGAAAAATACCAAAGTTACTCTTTAAAAAAGACTTTCCTACCATGTATTCATTCATGTGTTTATCTGAAAAACATCCTCTGAGACAGGTGGTTCATTCTGATCCCTGAGAGAGAAAATGTCAGCCAGCAGGCAAACAAAAATGCACCATTTTGCCTCTCGGTTCCTTTTGTAAAGATCAAGTCCCTTAAAACAATAAGCAGCATTCAACCTGCTCCAAATACAAGTCTACTTGATTACAGCACGCCATGAATTGGCACATTTTCTGCCTTTGTGGAGTACAAAGCACCTCACCTCAAGTGCTCAGTGTAGAGTTTCCAGCAGCCTCTACACAGGTCTGTCAGTGAAAGGAGATTCAAATTGCCTTCACCTTAGAGGCTGCACTGTAGTTAGCCTGATTCAGCAAAAACAGCTCCCCCTGGAAAACTAGCTACTGTGAATGAGGAAGGCGTTGTACTCCAAACAAAATCTAATTTGCTGCTGTCAAACACAAAGCAAACATCAGTATGTTGCATAGGAAACGCAGTGCGAAGACATGGCAGGACATTTCTTTTACCATGGCACAGGGTCTGAAATTCACTTTTTCCAAGTATTTCTGCCACTCAGAAATGTTATCTGCTACTTTTGAAATCTATCTTTAAACAACTGTATTTATTCAAGTTTCTCACCAAAAACAAAATTTTACAAAATTACATTTGAACACATCTTGATAACGTTGTAATATACCTTCGTCCAATTACAATACTTCATGTTCATTTTTACTGAATAGAGCCTGCCAAGGCAGCAGTGCACTGAGGGGCAATAGAAAATGCTGTGCAAAAACTGTGAAAAGTTCCACTAGCCATCCTGACATTGAATGAAAAATCCACCTTTGTTTTCTTGTGCAAACACATCAAATTTGATTTTATTTGGAGAAAGCTTACTGCTGGACTGAGAGTGAAGGAGAGTGCATCAGAATCTGCATAAAAATGACTCAGTTCCCTTGTTGCCTTAATGTCCCCCATTCCCCCGGCTCTTGGCTGATGAAAATGTTCTCTCCGACACAGTTCATCACGATAATAGCCTAGTTAGAAATCTGGGTGAAAACGTGAAAAAGGGCACACTTTGTCCATGCAGAGGCTTTTTTACGAGGCAGACTGTTTGAATAGCTTCAGGGTTGAACAAGAGAGGGAAAGGAACTACAAATAGCCATGTCCCTCTTAGCTGTGAAGATTTAACCTCCACACACACAGACAGAGCCAGGAACGAGACCTGGACCTAAAATGGCAATAGAAGTGGCACAGCGGAGAGACGCAGAAATGAACAAGAAGCACAGAAGAGTTTATTCTGGGACACACACGGAAGGTAGTCCTACTTCCCCGCAAAGCCATAGGTTAATACGTCAACACAAATAGACTGTCTGGAAGTGGATAATCTTCGCTTTCCTCATTTTCTCTTGACTCCACTTCTGCTTCCGAGCAACACTCTCTCTGATTCCTCTGATCCCTGCCCCTCCCTCGAGTCTCTTTTACAACGAGGGCTATTGTGTGTGGGTCTGTGCATGTTTGTGTGGGTTAAATGTGATCCCTCTCAGTGCCCTGCCTGCTCTTCTACTCCTAATCTCGTTGAGAGGGCAGGGCGTGGCGGCTCGCCACAAGCGTCCTCTGAAGGAGACTAGACGCTGGAGTGGCCCTGCTGTGAGTTCTCCTGAACAGCTTTTAGTACTCAAGTAAACACACTTATTACTCCCGACTAACCCCTCTGGGAGCACCGCTAGGCTTTAGCCTGAAGGACCCGGAGACACCTAGGAATCACAATGACTTCATTATGCAATTTGATTAAAAAACTGCATTATGCAATCCAGCTGTTTCATAATCAACTACATAATGTATGTGTAATGTGAATTTTTCACACCATGCTGTGTCCTTGGGCGTCTTATGAGTCATATTGCGGTCCACAGGGTGTTGATGAAAAGGAAGGAACTACCCAAAGGGCTTTCACTGTAACCTCATCAACTAATTATGTTACACATTACGCAAGCATAACATCTTTTCCATTTCAGGGAAAAATTGAGAGCACATCATTTGGCGCTGCTCTGTTCTGTGTAACAGAATCACGAGTACAATGTTCCCTCGCTTTCTCCATGATCACCTAATACCTCTTACACAAGCAGGAAGTACAGGCCAGCCGCGGGGCCATCAATGTGCCGTCTGATAGGTCATAATAGGTTGTAAGTTGATTCTCGCAACAACCAACATGCACCCGGCGCTGGGGTTTACACCGGCCGGATCTGAGAAGTTGTTCCCCCTTCTCTGCTACCTCGGACCCAAGCCAATAACTATCAAAGAGTACCGTACAGCCCCCGGTTAGTGGCACAAACACACAGATGCTAACGTAAACTATAGGCTGACGCCACACATGAAGATTATAAGATAGCAGTGTGACCGGCTATCAGTTTGGTCGTATTCTTTCCCTGCTGTTAGTTAGTAGTTGGCTTTTTTTATGTAACTGTTGACTGTAAATTTAGATTGTATGGACCCAGTAGTAGAGGTGAAATGCAGTGCCCCTTTAAGACATAGACCAATTGAACTGAATAAGAGCTAAAAAAAACAAAACATAACATGCGTGGTGAGCGGGAAGAGAAAACGGTGGCAGATCAGGACAGACAGATTTACAGCTAGTGATTGAAGGGTGTTTACAAAGATCTCCCATATGTCTTGGGCTTTAAGGAACCAGTGGGAGTAAGTCTCTAAGGTTGTGTTACGTGTCATACCCCCGTCATAACAACATGTTGTTTGTCTGGAGAGGCTCATCCACGAGACCTCCTTTCCAGAAAACGAAAGCGACGGAAATGTTTAAGCAGGAAGTAGCGTGACCCAACCCTACCTTATCCACAGCGGTGGCAGATCAGAAATAGCTGAGTCATTTTAAAAACAACAACCTTATTTTGTTAGTTTTGAGGGCTGCATCCAGAAATATTATATATGATAAAAGTGCCACATGAGGTGGGCTGAAGGAACTTGTGCCCAATTATCTTGTAGCCAGACGAAACAGCGAACACACGGAGACTTAAACAAGATATACAGTACGGCTGGGTGATATGGGCAAAATCTTCTATCACGATATAGGTCATTTCATATCTCGATAACGATATCATTTAAATCACAATATAGCATGTTTTCTGGTAATTCAATAAATAAATATATAGCCTATAGGAAATAACCACATGGTAAAACCTATTTTTGTATACCCCTGTGTGAATTAAATACTTTACAAATGAAAAGTAAAGAGTATTTTCTCATTTTAAGAACTTGAGTGTAAAGTGAACATAACATTTAATGGTTTTTATACTTGCTTGCGGTTACAAGAGATCAATAATTGTTTAACATAATTGTTTTGTAATAACAGGAAATTAAACATATGCGCCAAAGAATGTCAATCAAACTGTGACATTTGAACACTAAGTAAGGGAGCCGGTCATTGTTATGTAATAAACCCCGACAAGACGATGCCGTGGACCCATTATTCCACAACAGTGACCCGCTAGCTGTACAATATCCCGCTTACTTACTTAAGAAATCTATAATTTGACATCAGAACTCCGCCCATAGCAACGGTCTGTTATACATAGCAACGGTCTGTTATACATAGCAGCGGTCTGCTATAAAGAAATAACAGACCGTACAACGCTGTGGTTGACGAATCAGAATCGAGTATTCAATAAAGCAGTGTAATATTGACAAATAAACTTAACAGAGAGAAAGCAAAATGTTTTCCCAATAATTTAATACTGTTTGTTCTGCTTTGTTCTGCACACTAAATGATATCAGCACACTCAACAGTAGATATGCACACTGGTATCTTTAAAGGATACTTCATTTTGGCACTCTGCCTCCTCAAAACCCTCTTTGTTTATCTATTTTTCATCCACCCAAGAATTCTGTTGTCTGTGTAATGAGCTGTCTCATGGGGCTGCTAGGATTCGTGGCCATTTTTCCATTCTGTTTGTTTTTATTCCAGTACATGAGAGATCTTTCATCAAAACAGAGTGCAGTGTATTTCTAAAACCCCGTGGAAAGTTCATTTTGTGCTCTGGCCGCAGAAGACTTGAAGCTTCTTGGAAACACTAATGGCTGCTTTTGTGTTTCACACAGATGACATCTCCCACTCTGTCATGTCTGATGGAAGCAAAATGGACTAAAATGGCTGAAAATAGCCTGC
Organism: Sebastes fasciatus; assembly: GCF_043250625.1. NCBI lineage: Eukaryota > Metazoa > Chordata > Actinopteri > Perciformes > Sebastidae > Sebastes > Sebastes fasciatus. The sequence continues at coordinate 22,380,642 of NC_133814.1, forward strand.
TGTTTAGCACCAATCTGCTATTACTGATGTCATTATGTGTGAACATGGGCGTGAAGTTAACTTGACACTAAATGGATCCTTGCACAGCTTGCTGCTACCACCTTCTGAAGGACCCTGCACAGGGCATTACTTACCAGAGGTTCAAAACAGGTTTCTTTTATACGGTATAATAGATTAAAGGCAGAAAAACTAGCTATAGAGAGAGCTAAATAATTATGTTACAGTAAATCATAACACTATATAATGTTGATGTATTATCAATACAATAGAAAAAGAACAACAAAACAGGAGATGCTCGGTTGATACATTTACAAAAGTAATACAACTGGGTTTTTTTAAGCCCATTTAGGTCATTTATTTATTTATTTATTTTAAGTATCGGAAGAAGATAAGTCTGCTGTTCTGTTGAAATGCAAAAATTATCATTCACCTTTTTTGATGTCAGTCGCCTAGCAACAGTGTTCTCCCGACCTAAACCACCTGAAAGTGAAGGATACGTACTTCCATATCAAAACTGGAACCTCACATGCTTCATATGAGGGCAGCAATTTATCCTGTTTCCGATGTTTCAGCAGCAGCTGCAACTGTTGAGCCTTCATGCTTGTTGGCAGACTGTAATTCCAGCATTACAGAATGTTTATCAGTCATTATTGTTTTCACTTCATAATGACCTGTTAGGAACACGGATGTGTGGCTAGAATGACTAGAAGGAGAGTCATCAGAATCCTAAATTCACAATATCTTATGATGTTTTTCATTTTTAAGAGAGGAATGTTACTTCATTTTGTAGCAGGCATAAGGACATACTTTGAACAAGGCCACATATGAGCCAGAGTAAAGGCAGCCTTCTCTTTACGCTTCCAAATGACCTGATTTTAATCCTGAGATTTCCGTCTTTTACCTCGTTCTTTTATGCCAAAGTGAAGCTGGACAGCTCTTAAGTTGTTCCTCTGGCACTCAGATGGTCAGCTTGTGGCTAGATGTTGACCTACAAATACCACAGAGCTGTAACTTGATTATGTGTGTGCATCGTGTGTTGTTGTCTTGGTAAATGGCAATTGTCCTAGTTTGTGTGTTATGGCCGACCTCTGGCCTTAAGGACAGGTGGCAGAAAGAAGGAAAGAAATGTGATTTCTGTCTCCCAGTTCTTGATCTTTCAAGATCTCTTGTTGCGTTGCGTAAGTGGCTGGGAATCCTATTGCAAGTGTGTATGTCTGCAGGTGCACATAGGAGCGTCTGAGTCTGAATTACCCCCCCGTCTGACTGTGCTGATCTGGCATTCGTTTGCCACAGCCAGACGTCTTATGTAACCACAAATGAAGAGCAGACCTTGCTATCAAGCACCCTGTATCAGGTACGCCGTGATCCAACACACACACCTCCGATCACAGAGAGCCCCTGAAACGGGATATACAGTAGCATTGTTGGGGTGCAGAGAGGGCAGCTCTGAGGTTTTCTATCGGATAACCAGCCGCAATTGTGCCCGCTGGACTTTCCAAAGCTTTGGTTGCGTTTCTGAAAGAGCAGCTTGAAAGGTTGCCCCGTAAAGGTCACCGCTTGGACCTGATTGCTTTCTTTTTGTGATCTTGATCCTTTTATTCTTTGATGTGTTCTTGACGCAGCACACAGATGTCGTTGCTAAACGACTCTGCGGTTATGTCATTGTGCAACCCAACGATGAGGGATGGGGATGTGGGGAAATGCATGCAGACAGAGAGAGCCCAGCTGTCCACACACACACACAGTGTAGCCAGTTGCCTGAGGATCAAGTGATCATTTTTAGTGTGAATCCAACTAGAGGATTTAGGCATTTTTTAAACAAGGCTCGGTCAAAACTGAGTATATATCTGGACCGTGTATGGCCAGTCTGTGAATTTGTGGCTAAATTGTTACAGTAATAGTCAGTGGTCACGTCTATAATGTTAAATCCGGCGGTACATGTCCACCAGGTCCGGCGAGGACACTAGGGGACTCGCTTTTCCACTCGACTGGCCGTTTAAGTGGTGACACACAGCCTCTCGTTGAATGCACCTTTGGTTGGATTGGTCTCTGGTTTTCTGCTTGCCGTTTCAAACAGGAATCAGCATGGCGGCCTGCTCATAAACGTTACGTTATTCCATCAAAACAATCCACCAAAATCTACTTCTGAGATGCCACTGCTGAATCTCGTTTCATTTTAGAAATAGATTGCCTAGTTTCATAGCTTGGTCCAAGTTTTGTGAGCTGCAGTCCAGCCAGAAATGTTGCTATTTTCTCGCCAATGCTTCCTTTGCCTATTTTTACGCAGATCTACATCCAATGCAATATTTTCTAGAATTAAAATAATACAGCCTTGGTGGTGCCTTGATGATCATCCCCTTAGTTTCACACAATTTCACAAAATTGGAATTGGAAACATGCTTTCATGGGAACAACAATGTCACATGGAGATGAGGGTTAAATAGAGTGGTGTCTCTGGGGAAAAGCAAGATGAAGAGATGGACATGCACTTTAGATATGACACACATGACCCACAGATAAAAGCTAATCTCTCCAATACATGCGTGGTCAACCCTGTGGGCTCGATAAAAAAAGGTTGTAACCTCTTGACCTTTGAAGCCAAAGCCATAAAGACAAGACACAAATGTAAGCAATAAAACGTGACAGCAGTGTGTACAGGTGGTATCGCTCTGATTCAGACCCTGGTTTTGTTAAAAATAGAACATTTCCTTCTCCATCTGCCTCTCTTTGGCTTTCCTTTTCATAAATTTATCAGGCTTTATTTGTAGCAGCTGTATTTATCTGCTTAAGTGACTATTTATCTTCTTGTTAATTACACTTAAAATGTTTAACAAGATATTTCGTCAGTTTCTCTTACTGCTGGCAATGAGAGCAGATGGAAGCCTGTTTGTGATGATCATAGAGAGTAAATACTTTACTGGTACAACACTGGGAACCATTCAATTAGCTTCTAATCAAACTTTATGTGTTATTACAGTCTGAGTGACAGCCAGTGAACTGTAGGCCCTTTATATGATTGAGATTTCCAATTGCTCTTTTGTCATTTTATTAGTGATCCGAGCCACCGTTTAGGTGTAATGAAACCAGTGCCTATAAAAGCAGTTGATGTCTACACGACTGCTGACTTTTGTTGGTTGTCTCTTGGCAGCGCTTGCCACTTGGCACACACTAGTGGAGCGAACAGGGAGAGCCAACCAGGGCAGGCTGGCCTGTGAAACCGTAGCACATCCAGGCTTTGAATTATGGATCCGCGGTGGGAGCTAGCAGTGCTATAATCAGCAAGATGGCCAACCAAGTCAACCCTGCTGCTTTAACGACCAGAACAACAGCAGGCACTGTTGATTAGAAAAGCCATCAGCCAAGGAAGGCGCCGGGCGAGGGTGCTCCATCGCACCCCGCTGCTTTTTATGGCGTATAGATGGGCTCCATCACGCTAATTGGTTTCATGTCGCTGCATAAGCAAGCTGTTGTTTTGACTTTGGCTGATCCTTGTGAGGATATGAATATTTTAGGAGCCTCTTTTTTTCATAGCCACAGTGTGTAAATTCACGCTCTGACCATTTGTATTGTCAGCCCCCGGGGTCATATTAAAATGGAGTCAAGCCCCGCATCCAGATGAAAAGTGACTGTAGCTTGTGATGTCCATTGTGAAAGGGGGCAGCATGATTAAAACTGCTAAAAATGACACCACGCTTACAGAAGCCGTCGACCAGGAAATTGCTTTCCTTTTCACCTCATGTGGTTCTTGGGTCCCTCTGGCCCGCTTTCGTCAAAACTGACGTCTCCTTTATTGCCGGCCATGAATTAGTCAGCGGTCAACGAAAAAAAGGGCTGATTGGTCCCAGTAGAAAGAGCAACAAGACCCAGTTTAGACCCCAGCGGAAAATCTGACCTTGAACATCACTCAACTGGACCACAGTTGAGAGATTTCTTTGTCTACTAAAGATCATCGATAACAAGCTGAGCCGGTGAACCAGTCACTGCTTTCCTGATAGATGGTATTCTTTATTCAATAATAATCAATAAAAACAGTTTGAAATCAAACAGTGTCAATTAAACAAGCCAAGACAAATGCAGGCATAGTTGCAGACTTAAGAAAACATCTTTTGTTTGGTACAGATCCCTTCAAGAATCACACCATAATCATTTTTCATCATTCCTTCTAATATCGCAAATCATATCGCAATTGCAATATCACCCAAAAATAATCACAATTGGATATTTGCTCAAAATCGTGCAACCCTAATATGAGGTTAGAGAAACAGATACGTTGGCAAAACGACAAGTAGAGAGCCGATAAAATGTGCTCTTGATATAATGTGAGTCTTCATGTTAGAGTCATGTGTCCAAGTAATTAATGACCATTGCCATAGTTACAGCTTGCCCACCACTTTGTTCATTAACAGCGACACCAGAACATTTCTATTAATCTTATCAGGCCCTGTGTGTTTGTCTGTATTGTGCCAGTTGTGTTTATAGAGTGGTTGCTGTGCAGCTGTCCACCGACTCACAGTTGGATTCATGGTTCAGGTAATAAGAGGGGAGAATCGCTCAGCTTTTCTACGGCTGATTCTGCCAATTCCGACTGACAGTTTGATCAGCCGATCAGATCCTGCTGTGATCTGTGTGACATTGTTGGTCAATCCATCATAAATCATAGGCTTCATGAAGACATAAGTCCTATTCACACAGGACGAGTATTACCTGGGGACCTCTAGTAACTTGGAATAATTGCGGAGGTCGTCTGTCATCTAAATCCCATGCGAATCTGCCTTGTTCGTATTTTGTGAATTCAAAATTCCACCACAAATTACCTACCACATTTCGCCAAATGCAGAGGTCATGTGATAAATAATATTAGTCTTGTGTGCACCTTTTTTCTGCCTCTTTCCCGGCTGAGAATTATGGAGGCTGCGTTGGCAATTATAAATGAAAATTTTGACAGCAATTTAGGTGCAAATTCAGGAGGCTCATCTCAATACACAGCATGGAGACCCATTTGCACGGGCACTGGAGCAAGAGGCCTATATAATATAATAATAGTCATATATAAATATTATATATATAGGGCTTTCAATCGATTAAATTGATTGACATGATTGTCCATAGTTAATCGTGATTAATCACAAATGAATCGCACATTTTTTATCTGTTCAAAATGCACCGTAAAAGGGAGATTTGTCAAGTATTTAATACTCTTATCAACATGGGAGTGGACAAATATGCTTGCTTTATGCATATTTGTATATTGGAAACCAATTAATAACACAAAACAATAACAAATATTGTCCAGAAACCATCACAGGTACTACTCAAAACCCAAAGATACTTAATTTACTATCATAAAAGAGTAAGAAAACTAAAAAATGTCAACATTGAGAAGCTGGAACCAGTGAATTTTGCATTGTTTGCTTAAAAAACTGCTCAAACGATAATCAGTTATCAAAATAGTTGCTGATAAACCTTCTGTACATCAATGACTCAACTAATTATTGCAGCTCAAATAAAGACCTGTTGCACTCTGGATGAAGAGAGTCACCACTGCCTGAATGTTTTCAGTGTTAACAGACGGCGCCTCCTCTCGTGCACGCCGACTGTGTGGGAGTGTGCTGGCCTCAGCTCTTGTGGTCACTTGTGCCACCCTGCTTGCACAGACTTGCTTGTTGCAGAGGACATGAAATGCTGCTTTCTTAGTTGCCATCTGTGTATAAGTGCACGTTTCCACGCAACTGTGTGAGAAAGAGAGAGAGGATGTGTGGGAGATTTAATGGTTTCCATGAGACTGCCATGTTTCCAAATGCTCCTTAACCTGTTCTGTACACGACACATCTGACCCGTCATTCACCCCAGACTCTTTGTGTATCACAAGCCTCTTAATTGAACTCAGAGGATAGTCCACTGAGGGCACATATGTTGGCAAAGTCTAATCACGAGGAGGTTACCTGCAGTCCATTATTGGCATCACAACGCTGAGGCTCATGCCCAGACATCCAGGCTTATGTTGCCACACAGTGTACTGTCATTAGAGCCAGCATCTTACGGTCTTATCAGAAGACGTATTAGTGGTATAGAATCTGCCCCAGCAGCAGCTGCTGTGTGTGGATGTTGGGTGGAGCCGTGGAAGCTACTGTAACTCAAGAAACACAGGCGGCAGATGGGACTAGAGGTGTTATCAACACCCTTGGCCTTTAATGATTTTCCCAAGTGCATGCACACGGACAAAACTGTGCATGGATGAGCGCACTATTTGATACCTTCTATACATGCAATTATGTAAAAGCATTGTTGCATGCATCAGCTTTCTTAAGGAACACAATTACACACACACACACCATGCATAAATTAACAGGCGATGTTCACACTAAGCCGGCTAAATTTTCTCCTTGCATCCACCCTTTTTTGTATCACATAACAAGTGCTCTACATAGTGGCACACATTTGAAAACCCCATTGTCACATTTCAGTAGGGGTGTAAATCACAAGTTTCATCACAATATGATATTATATTGATTCTTTGGCATATAATATGATATTTTCTGATATAACAAAGTCTGCCACGATGCGATTTTGATTTGATTTCAATTCATGGGCCTGCGATCGATATGAGACGATATCATATGCCCATTTAATCAACTCACAAAAAAACTACTAAAATATGATTTCACAATTGTATTACTGGGCTCTTCCAGACATTTAAATGAAAAGGAATTTATTCTTTTAATAATACAAATAATAAAACCTCCTGTTGTTCACTATAAGGTGCCACATGTCGCACTGTTTGAATGTTTATGAAGGAGGTGTGCTTGGATGGAAATGGTGACACAGAAGTGCCAAATTTCAAGATAAAAGCGTATCTTAAAGATGACGATACGTATCGATGTTTTCACTTTGCATCGATGATGTCGGATCCTTGAACCTTGAATACAAACTGCTGTGAAGTCCCATTTTGGGAGGACAATGACTAATGAGGCACAAAACACTCTGCGTCTATTAATGACAAAAGCTTCACATGGTCCACTGTAAGGGACGGCAATGATAGCACACCCTACTGCCGACCATTATCCTAATGTGGACACATTTTTAGATGAATGTTAACATGGTCGTAGAGCTGCACGTCAACTCAAAAGACTCGTCACTCCGTCTCTTTGCAGTTTTTGACAAACTAATTCTTCTGACTGTACTCCTATTGGCTCTGAAGGTCATCAGATTGGTCGAGACTTAAGTTGCTTAAGTGCCTCTGATACTAAGAGAAGTACTCGCTCGTTCACTATATCTTTCCTGTGAAATGCGATCACAACTCGTACGTCATTGCAGAGAGAAAAGTTAGAGGAGAAGCAGGAAGTTGAGGAGAAGAAGAGCATCAACTGCTGCACATGCTACTCTTCTCACGTGCTCTCCCTGTGCATGCCTTAGAAAATCAACATGAAAAGGCTTATTTTGAGCCCAGTAAATGAGTAAACTGCAGGGTCTCTTCCATCTCGCTCCATCTTTCCTCTCCCTCCGTATCTCTCCTCTTGAATTTCAATTGAGAGGCTTCAAAGTGAGCGGCTCAGTGGTTGAAGGGGTCATCAAACAAGCCCGGTGATTCAGCGTTACAGGCCTCAGAGGGCTCTCCAGGCAAAGCTGGTCAGCTGAAAAAGCTGGCAAACTCCCAGCTGCCCCATTGTCGCATCTGAAATAAAACTCAAGGGTTCTCTACCTTGTTTTCTTTATTTTTATTATTGACTTTTCTGCCAGTTGTATAGCAGGTTCTTCAAACCCACAACTCTGTTCCAGGGGAATATTCTTCCTTTAGCTGTGGACAACCTGTCAAGCCACCACTCTGATTCAATGATTTGTCACCAGCATTATAATATTTTCTTCTGACGTCGTGCCTTTCACAATTTATCCCTTTAGGAGAGCTGTGATTTACTGATGATTGTGGGTTAGGACGAGGCTTTGTCAAACAGCACAATTGGAACAATGAGACATCTCAGTCTCTGCACTGCTAAGACTGTCACATGAACAAAACAGACGCAATCGCAAACCTGCCGCCGATCTCTCTCCTCCAGATGCTACAGTATGAAGGTCTTTTACGTGTGTGCTGATGGTTGAGTCATTATATTCTATTATCAGGATTCAGAGTACGGCAGATGGCTTAAGTGGATCCTCATTTGCAAACATACATGGTATGAAGGGGGCTGTTTTTTATCTCAAGGACAGCCTGTAGTTTTGAAATTACATTTCTTACAATCATTAGTAATTAAATGTTACTGACTGAATGTCACTGAAAAATAGAGTGCACCGAAGTTTACTTTAATAGTTTGGGTTTATCTGATCGGGCTGTGGGGGTAGAGATGTTCCAATACCATTTTTTCCTTCCCGATACCGATTCTGATACTCGAACACTCTTCCACTAGGCTACTGTTTTGGAGCGGCGAAGGATAATTCATTTCCGGTTAGACAAGTTCATTTTCTGAGTTAATAAATGATGTTATAAGATCGGTGCATGGACTGACGGAGCTCCCAGTAATTTTCTGATCAGTGAGCCGTCCTATCCCAGCCGAATTTAATTGGTACAGTCATTTTTATATTTCAGTAACTGTCCTTTAGTTCATTTACTTTCGCCACTTCTTCGAGTCGAACCTCAGCTCACTGACTTGAAGGCACATTTGCTCATTAGCTCAACTCTCCGCTGTGATTGACAAGAGACATATCATCAGGTTAATTGGCTGCGCAGACGTCAATATGAGCTTGAAGACTTAACACCCGCTCATACTGACTGTGTGCTTCTGCTTCTTCACTCTCTCGTCTCTCTCTCTCTCTCTCTCTCTCTCTCTCTCTCTCTCTCTCTCTCCTGTCTTTGCCTTCCTCTTCATCATTAGGTGGTGGTTCTGTTGGACCCCATGGAGGACCCAGACGACATACTGCGTGCCAATCGCACCAGGGAGAAAACCTACATGTTTGATGTGGCGTTCGACTACTCGGCCAGTCAGGTCAGTCAAAGAGTAAAAGTTCAAATAAAACAAAAAAACTAGAGCTGTCTATCGATTAAAATATTGAATCGTGATTAATCACACATTTTTTTATCTGTTCAAAATGTACCTTAAAGGGACATTTGTCAAGTATTTAATACTCTTATCAACATGGGAGTGGGCAAATATGCTTGCTTTATGCAAATGTATGTATATATTTATTATTGTAAATCAATTAACAACACAAAACAATGACAAATATTGTCCAGAAACCCTCACAGGTACTGCATTTAGCATAAAAAGTATATGTTCATATCATAACATGGTAAACTCAAGCCCAACAGCCAACAACAGTCAGTGTGCTGACTTGACTATGACTTGCCCCAAACTGCATGTGATTATCATAAAGTGGGCATGTCTGTGAAGGGGAGACTCGTGGGTACCCATAGAACCCATTTTCATCCACATATCTTGAGGTCAGAGATCAAGGGACCCCTTTGAAAATGACCATGCCAGTTTTTCCTTGCCAAAATGTAGCGTAAGTTTGGAGCATTACTTAGGCTCCTTTGTGACAAGCTAGCATGACATGGTGGTACTAAAAGATTCCTTTGGTTTTCTAGTTTCATATGATATCAGTATCTTAACTCGTCGCTTTAAAGCTGAGCACGCTCCAGCCTCCATTGTTTCTTTAAGAGGTTAATTAAAAATTGCAAGCTGTGTTAATGCGTTGAAGAAATTAGTGACGTTAAAACGAAGGGGTTATCTCAGACAGCCCTAAGAAAAACTAAATAAAATCTAAACAAATGTGGCACAGCATTTGTGTCCCTAGAACTTGAGTAACTTGTTTATTTTTTTCTTCCTGTGCAGGAGGAGGTGTACCGGGCGACAACCAAAGGGCTGATTGAGGGACTCATATCAGGCTACAATGCCACCGTGTTTGCCTACGGACCCACAGGTTTGTGAGTGTGTGAGTGAGTGAGTGTGTGCCCACAAAGTTAACTGAGCTGTCTGAACGGAGGTGTATCATCCACCAATTACATGTGTTAGCTTTCTGGTGCATAATCTCTGGTCAGCCTCTCTCTGAGTCGGCTAGCCAGCACACTCTCAGGAAAAGGGTGAGACATGTTATTCAAATCTTTAATCGTTTTAATTTTAATGCAGGTCAGATCAGAGAATGCGTCATGTTTACCTCCCAGTGGGTAGGGACAGACTAGTTGAGCTCCAGGAAGTCAGCGATCTGTCTCGCCAACTTCCTCTGCCTTCTGTCTGTCCATCTGTCTCAGAGGTTCACAGCTCTTTGTCTCCTCTCGTGGGGGAAGTAAACACACGGGTTTTAGCGTGTTTGTTTATGTGTTTATTTGCACCGTGTCCAACAGTGTGGTCAGGCCAGCCAAGGACAAATTAAGGCAGCACATCCTGAACATTCATTCATACTGACACAGTAAAGACAGTACAGTACAGTAAACACGCATTATCTACAACCACCTTGGACTTCTAACCACTAGCGCACTTTACACTTCACACTATACATCCTATATACCACTTTATAGACTGCACATATGTACATATTACATTTATTTATTGACGGATTGTACACACTATGTTCACCCATTCACAGATTAACATATTACCACCTTATAAAGTTGAAACATTAAAACATTCTTTTGTGTTTTCAGGTTGTGGGAAGACGTACACCATGTTGGGGACAGACAAGGAGCCAGGCATCTACGTACGAACGCTGAACGACCTCTTCCGTGCCATTGAGGAGACCAGTGATGACATGCTGTACAGCGTCTCCATGTCCTACCTGGAGGTCAGAATTTCATCTTCCACAACTTGTCTCCAGACATTTATTCTAGTTAAAGCAACAGTGATGACACATTTCCTAATGACCCTGACGTGGGGCTGGAAATGTTGTCGCCATCAACATGATTTCTCACTCAGAGTTTAAAGATTTCTTCTGATTTCTTCACATTTGAATTGTCTTTAATCTATCTCCGTTTCTGTCAACGTCACAATTAGAACTTCTTCTTTCGCCGTCATCTGTTCACACTGATAAGATCTGAGCTTGTTAGCTAATGCCAATTGCAGGCAGATACTGCTGGTGTCCTTTTACTTCTGCCTGGCATTCGTTTCACATCTGAAATGAGCAGGGCGTCCTTATCCACAGCCCTGTGATGAAGCCCAGGCACAGATGAAAATGCCGTGTCTCATTTATAACTTGCCTTGATGCCTTTTTATGTTTTATTCAAATCACTTTGAATTGCCTTTTGAGTTGTTGTTGAAAGGTGCTGTTCAAATACACTTGCTTTGCCTCGCGTTGCCTTGTTAAAACAATTATTTCTTTGTGTTTTCCCTCTTTCTTCCTCTACGGGCAAAGGATCACAGGCTAAAAACACCAATGCCATGTAAAACCATCAAACACTTTCTAAATTTGTATTCCGAGCAGATATAATGGTAGCTCATTTTGTCTCTCCTTCATATTCTTTGGACTATTGATTGTTTTCTCTCATGCCGACGCAGAATGTACGTCGGTGTTGTTGATAAGCTATCGGCTGTGTTTACACTGTGTTTATCTTATATATAAGATGGAGTGAGGCAACGCAGGGCTGTAGTCAAGACCAATTTAATCGAGTCCAAGTCAAGTCCAAAGGCCAGAGCAAATCGAGTCCTGTTCAAGACCATAATAGGCAATAGTGTCTTTCCAATGCTAATCCTCTGCTCACCTGCGTAACCTCGCAAGCACACAGCATGGAACAGCTCATTTCTGTTAATGCAGAGCAGTTATGAGTAGTTGTAACGAAGGTATAAATAGCAAATGTAGCGCAGTTAAAAGTAGATTACTGGCCCATAAAACTTACTCATTTGCGTAGCTGAGCCTGAGACCGAGACCATTCTGAGTCCAACAAGGCACTAGACCTAGACTATGGAGGACGGAACCTGCCAAAATAAAAACTAAATTAATAAATAAATAAATTACTCAATAAATAAGTAAATATGTCATCAAAAATAGCAAAAATAATATTGAAAATAAATATAGTCATTAATTAATTGATCAAATGTGACACAAATTGATATTTCTGTATTAATTCCCTTATTTATTTACTCTTCTGACTGGGGAAATAAATAAGGGGTGAAATGCTAAGGGAAAATCCTGCATAAATAAATACAGTAAATGCTTAAACACATAAATAAATACATACATTTAGAAATAAATATAAAATAAATAATAAATAAATGCAAAAATAAATACATTTTAAAAATCATAATAATTAATATATGAATAAATAGAAGTGGAAATTAAACAGAGGAGTGAATAAATAAGATAATTAATAGAAGGGTACATAAAAAAAAAACTAAAACAGAAATATACATTTAAATTTATGTCACAGTTTATCAATTAATTAATGACTACATTTATTTTCAATATTATGTTTGCTACTTTTAATGGCATATTTATTTATTTATCAAGTCCAGACTTGAGACCGAGATCGGCAACATGAGGTGACGCAAAGCTTTGAATCACTCAGACTTTTCTTTCAGGTGAGCTTGGTGTGTCGGAGCCTTTAGATGGAGCTGTTTTTTTGAGCATAGTGGCATGAATTGATATGTATTGAGAACATTACAAGGGGGACAGCAGAAGTGATGCTACCAGACCATCACTCAAAATTAGTTTAAAGACCAAGGACGTCTCATTGTCTGTAAGTAGAGGTTGTCTGTAAGTAGAGGTGCTTTTGTTGCACAGGAGCCTGCAGTACTTTGAGGTGTAGAGTGATCCGTGGTCCTGTTGGTTTAGTGATTATCTCTGCCTTTGTCACTGCATGATGCACCACAGATAAGACGGCAGGCTGATGATGGCTGTTTCTCTGTGTGCCTGCTGGCTGTGGTTCCAAACCTCATTACTGAGAAGCAGGAGCAGCTCAGACTGTGTGTTTAATGACAAAGCCCTTAATAGCGCTGGATACAATTTGACTCCGATAGCAGTAACTGAGCCTCACCGGTGTGACTTAGTGTTCCTATTTAAAGAGGTTGTTTTTGGCTTTTCTTGACTTTAGTAAGTTAGTATTGTCGCACGGAGATTTATTAGTGTATGGTATTCATAGTTTGTCCTTTTCAAGTTATCTATCTGCACTTTTCACCTCACATGTAGCAGGTACTTGGTTTTGCAATACAGGAATTATTGTATAATTTGAACCCTGGAGGAAATTGCCCCATTCGGGGTCTATTTAATGATTTTAAGTGAATAATTTGTCCATCATAATGTTCCTCCCAAAACTCATTCTGAAAAGAGATGGCAGCATGAATATAAAGAAGAGTGAGTCAGATTTGTTAAAAAATATTCACGGTGTCAGGAAAGGAAATGAGAGTGAGAGAAACGTGTTGGTAGAGAAAGAAAAGGAAGGGATGGAGACAGAAAGAAAGAGGCAGATGATGAAAATCACCCTGTATACAAAGAGAAATGATAAAGAGCATTAGCCGTTAACTGAAAATGAAAATGGAACAGTATAAGCACTTGTTGGGTACAAATTTCGCTCATTGGGAGGAGGGTTTGCATCAGACATTTTAAATTACATTTTGTGTTTTTGGTTCCAAACGCTATCATTATGTCCAGTGATTGACAGTGTTTTTGAAGCTGGGCTCTTTAGTCGCTCTCTGGGTGGGTGGAAGTAAATGTTCCTATTAAAATGCCAATCATGGAGTCTGGATGTTCTCTGACCTGCATTGAACTCCTCTAGTTTTGAATCCTGACACAAGGCGGTGTGTGTGACGTGTGTGTTTGCTGTTTCCAGGGAGCAATCTGTTTTGCCACTGCTGCCTCGCCACAAAGAGGTTAAACGCCATTTTACAGCCCGACTGAGTGATGTGAACACATCTGCTCCTTTTCTTCTTCTCTCTTTCACGCGTACAATCTCTAAAACACACGCACAGACACACATACAGTGAATACAGATAAATGTACTCTGTATGGATAAAAAAGGCACATTCAGTTGTTCTTTACTCACATGCACACAGTGCTCCCTCCCCCTTTTATTTTATGTTTTTCCTCAATGGAAGGAGAAACCTTTGTAGCTACTCTACGCTAGCGTCATGAATGGCAATGTTTAAATGATAACCAAATGATTAATGACATTCCCATCAGCCTCAGCTGTACTTTGTGTTTAGTGCCAGTTATAAATGTAAACTAAGATGATGGACATTATGCCTGCTAAACATGTTAGTATTGTCTTTTTGAGCATACTGATATAACAGGTGTGATCTTGTGTTGTGTTATAAAGACACCACAGGCTAGGATTCCCAGTTGAGTTGGTTTATTCTGATAATGGACAAACAGTGAGGTCACTGGACTGTTCTGGAACATGTATCTTCAGTAATGATGATAGTAGAAATATAGAAACACTCACTCACTCAAATCTACAATAGCACGAAAGTCTTTGTCCATGTTACACTGACATTTGCTTTTAGCTCAAATCACCATTGTGCCGAAGTACAGCGTCACAGAGCTGCTTGTGTGGCTGTAGACTCTAAATCTTGTTCAAGCTTCACCAGCAATGAAAGAGTACAGATGGAAAAAATAATGGAATAAATATCCAACTGTCGGTGTCAGTAAAAGCACCCTCTCTCTCAGAGTTTGTGGCTGGGGTCTGCTTGACAAATAAAAACTGTCCTCCCAGCTCCCAACCTCCCAGTGGTTCGTCGTCCAGTGGTCACTTTCCAGGATGTCACTTCCTGCACCGAGCTTTTATGTGTGTTTAGGGGCTTTCACTGCACCGTCAATGTCAGCTCAGAGACGTCACCTGAATTTACTTCTTGTGAAAGAAGAGCACTGACACGGGCTGATGACAGCCTGCCACCCAACGAGCTGTGGTTTCTTAATGACAAGCTGCTGAAAATAGAGCACTTGATGTTTTTGTACCAGGTTTGGGTCTGTGTAGGAGGCCTGAAAGCCTGAATGGAGCCTTTTCAGAGGACATAAACAGCCTCCAGTCGATTCATGTCTAGAACTCAAAGGAAAATGTCGAGCAGATAGATAAACTTTTGTACTGTATTTCTGTTCATTTAGATCTACAATGAGGTGATCCGTGACCTGCTGAACCCATCCTCAGGCTTCTTGGACCTGAGAGAAGACTCTAAAGGAGTGATTCAGGTTGCGGGCATCACAGAGGTGTCTACCATCAATGCACAAGAGGTGAGACAAGCCACCCAACCGTGCGTGACAAGACTTCTCATTTATTTTAATCAAAACATTCGGATTACATCCAGCAACAACTGCACACGTGAGACCTCTGCCTTTGTGTTCTCAGATCATGGAACTGCTGATGAAGGGCAACAAGCAGCGCACCCAGGAGCCGACAGCCGCCAACCAGACGTCGTCTCGCTCCCACGCTGTGCTGCAGGTGGCCGTTAAGCAGCAGAGCCGCTGTCGAGACGTCCTTCAGGAGGTCCGCTTCGCACGCCTCTTCATGATCGACCTTGCCGGCTCCGAACGAGCAGCACAGGTGCGTTTATAAATGCTCAGTCAGGAGGTGTTAAAGTGGCTGAAATAATATTGGTAGTTTTACAGGTGCACATATCGAGGTGGGTGCATTCACTTTTCTGCCAAACTCAAGTTCACAGACTTGGCTAATGTATCTGTTACATACACAGCTTCCTTTAAAACATATTACACATATAATAAAACACACCCTTTACAAAGAAACAAATTCACAAAAAAGAAAAAGTAGTAAAAATATAAAATATTGAAGATGATAAGGACTTTCATGGCTGCTCAAATGAAACATTTTTACAGCAGGGCCAGCTTCATTCTGTGGAGAATATCGTCCCTGGTGTCGCACCGGTGCGGTCGATACTTGAGTGGAGGAGAGCAGCGCTGCATTATCAGACAGGATGAGAAGACCATGCGGGAGCCGATTCACATTCTGGGTTTTATTATTGCTTTGACCTTCTCTTTTTAAGCTGTCAAGTGAGGACATTGAAAAGTCTTTGCTCAGTTTGTTGTACTCTTTTTATGCAGTGAAGTGAGGATGTTGAAAGTTATTTGTTCAGTTTGTTGAGTCTGCTTTTGTCGAGGTCAGATGAATAGCTCGTTATTGATGCCACGTTAAACACTGCCACCTCCTTGCACGCCCATGAGAACAACATGCAAACAGTCAGTGAGAGAGAGAGCACTTACTTACCATGGAGACGGTTTGAGAGGTTCACAGCCATACTATTGATGGACAGCACATATGGCCTCCATTAGGAATTGAGCAGAACAGGGAGCTGTTTGTCACTTGAAGCAACAGGGAACATTTTCTCTGCCTCAGAAGAAGAGGAGTGAACACGGTTAGTAAAAGCTGAGGAGGTAATGCCATCTCCTGGGCAAGAATGGAAACAGCCAAGAGTCTTCAGAGGTTAGGGTGCCCTGGTGGCCAAAGGGTATTACTCTCTAACATTAAATATCCATCACTTAATAGGCAACAAGTTACAAAAAAAAAACATCTTTAAGTATCATTTATTAAGGTGTTTAAACTCAAAAACTCAGCTTATCTGTCTCATCAGGACTGTGCGAACCTTAAATCTATCTATCTATCTATCTATTAGACCCAGAATAGGGGTCAGCGGTTGAAAGAGGGGGCCCACATCAACCGCTCCCTCCTGGCTTTGGGCAACTGCATCAATGCCCTGAGTGACAAAAACGGCACCAAGTACGTCAACTATCGAGACAGCAAGTTGACTCGACTACTGAAGGTACGGCAATTTAACAATTTACAGGGGACCATCTCCAGGATATCCTTACTGTATTTTGTGATTCATTCTCGTATTCTTTTTTTCTTCTGATGTCTTTGATTGACAGGACTCGTTGGGCGGGAACAGCCGAACTGTTATGATAGCCCATATAAGCCCCGCCTCTGTGGCTTTTGAGGAGTCTCGTAACACGCTGGCGTACGCCGACCGTGCCAAAAGCATTCGAACACGGGTGAGAACTCATATTTCATGTTTTAGCCTCATCTATCTTTACTACAGTTTAAATAGAGACGAGTGGATTTAATGATACAATTAAACATTTCTTGAAATAATACTTCACTATAAAACATAATAGTATAATTAGGCAGTAATATTACACTTTGTTTTAATATATCTTCGTAAGGATGAGTAGATATAGTTACAGCTTTTTACTCCGGATTGTAAGATATTTGTTGCCAATAAAGCAGATCCAGGTTCAGTAATCGTATTTACAGTGTCTCTTTAGGTAGAGCGGGTTGTCCGCTAATCACAGAGTTGGCGCTTCCTCCTGTTCACATGTCGAAATGGCAATTACCATTTAATAACATTTCATTATGTGTAGTTCCTTCCAAGAACCAAAGTAAGCTACTTGGAGTTAGAAAATGCAGCTTTCGGTGTGAAATTTGAGACCCATATAAATATGTTAAATACTCTTGTCTTTGTCTTTGTCGTCACTGTGTGCTTCAGGTAAAGAAGAACCTGATAAATGTGTCATACCACATCGCTCAGTACACCAACATCATCTCAGACTTGCGCTGCGAGATCCAGCGGCTCAAGAAGAAGATTGCAGATCAGGCGAGCCGCCAGCTTAACCCAGACCGGGCTGACATCCGCCATGTCCAGGGTAAAGTCTTGTCCACGCTGCCTCCTCCAGCACAAGAAGAATATCTGCCAGATGAAGCTGTTTTCTAATATTTGTATTCACTGCCTGTTTTATTTCCTTTTTTCTCCTCTCCTCCCTGCTCATCATCATCGTTTCTCTTCTCTCATAGCGGAGGTCCAGGCCCACTCCAGCCACCAGAGTCGGGCGGAGATGGACCAGTTGAGGGAGCAGCTCCTGGATGCCTTCCGCCAACAGATGGACATCAGGAGGAATCTGATGGAGCTGGAGAACAGCAACATGGGGATCCAGATCGACACCTCCAAGCACCTGCTAACCATTGCAGAGTCAGTGTTTAGGATTTATATCTTTTAGTTATTTTCGTGTTAACTTTGACAGCCCTAATGTCTTTCTTTCCTCCCCCTGTCTGATAGCATAAATACAGCAATATGTGACATTCAGGAATACAGGTAGTTGACAGAAAGGTTGTATGTCTTTCTATCTCCTAGCTGGGAGCAGGAGCGGAGTAGACGCAGGAGGAAGTGGCGGGCCGAAAGGAGGAAAGAGAGTGTCAATAAGGACGAGAGCGAGAAGGACTCTGACTCCCCGGAGTCTCCTCCAGACAGCACAGAGACCCAGCAGGTGGCGATGGCCCGAGAAAACCTGGTGACACTCATGGCTGAACAGAAAAAGATCCACAAACAGAAGGTAGGAACTACTTTCTCTTCTAATGGCTTCTAAATAGTCTGAAGCTCGGATGTGATTTTATTAGAAACAGAAAAACAAAATGTGCACACGTCTTAGACCGCTCTTCTCGTCCTCAAGGCGTCGCTGGAGCGCAGATTTGTGGAGCTTCGGGATCGGGCCCGGCGCTTGGAGGAGCTGCTGCCTCAGCGGGTGAGCTCAGAGGAGCAGCGCGAGGTCCTGTGCCTCCTCTGCAAGGTCCATGAGCTGGAGATCGAGAACACGGAGATGCAGTCCAACGCGCTGCTCAAGGACAACGTCATCCGCCACAAAAACTTTGTGGTGCAGCGCTTCGAGCAGCACAGACACCTGTGTGACGAGATCATACAGCAGCAGAGACAGTTCATTGTTGGTGAGTCTATCAACTCCAAAATGTGTTGAAAAGCCTCTATTTAATATGTGTTGTTTGGTTCATTACTGTGTCGGTCCTTTCCACAAATCTGGCTTCTTCTCTGTCATTTCCCTTTTTCCAATTCATTTGAGCCGAATGTCACAGTTCCCCTGAGTTGATTGGAGGGTTATTGAGTTCACCTGTTGTGCAGGGTGTGGGGACCGACTCCTAATTAGGAACTGAGAGCAGCTTGGAGGATTTCCCCTCTTGGCCAATCAGTGTGTGATGACACACTTTCTTGAGGGCTCAAGAGAGGTGGAGGATTGCACACTGAGGGCTTTCTGATCCTTCGTTGCATTAATGCAGACCTCATTTTAGCAGATCCAGTCAGAAATTCTGATCTTTAGGCCCTTTTGAGACTTCTTTGCTGTCTTAACTTTTCTGATTGAGGATGAAACTTAGCTGGAGTGAATATTAAAGAACACCTTTCCACTAAGTTACCTGCATCAGGGCAGAACTTAGTGATACTTGTGCAAGAGACAGGCTTTTTGTTATTTTATTTATTGGGTTTGTTTTCAATGAAACTCCCCTTTATACACATAGATTATTATTGAAGAGGCATTTTTCCATTATTATTAAAGTCCAGATGAAATGGAAAATGCCTTTTTAACCCTTTTAGATCACCTTCCCAGTCATATTGTGCACCTATTTAACAATATATGCAATTTTCTTTAAAAAAAAATCTATTTCTTTTGGGGGTTTGAACTGTTGTTCAGCCAAAACAATCCTCTGAGCAATAGAAGTATTTTGACATTGCCTCTATGCTTTAGCTCTGATATAGACCACAGGATTTATTCACTACATTTAGCCCGGTTTTAGACCACATTTTAAAAACATCATTACATATTTTAAAAATGCATAAAGGGAAATTAATGTGTAAATATTTAACATAAGCACTACAACGTCTAGGCTAAGACTAGACGTCTACTAAACTTGCTTTTCAACCTTGAATGACCTTAATGTAAACTAAACACCTACAGACAAATAGTCGTATAATACACACCTATTAAACATATTCTCAAGGTGAAATTACTCAGTGGGAACATATTTGATAACGTTGAAATGATGTTTTAAATACCAACTGATTAATCAAGAGAGTAATCTGCAGATTAATCGCCAATGAATAGTCTGTTTTTTTTGGTTTAGGCACCGTGAATTTCTGGTTTACTGAATTATATGTTTGTGTTCCAGACCACAGTCTGCTGGTTCCTCCTCACCTCCAGGAGCTGTATGAGATGTACATGAGGGAGCTGGATGAGAGGAAACTGGACAGAGCCATGGCCCTGGATAAAGTGACCACCAGACACACCATCAAGGTAGCTCCTGCATGACGAATAACATTTAGAGACTAGATTATACAAAAATATGAATAAGGTTTCTAGATGAATACTAATACTGATAATTCATAATCATTTCCAGGAGGGCTCTCTACCCAAGATCACCCTGCCCGGTCATGGTCGTGACAACATGCAGGACATGGACTCGGACCAGGAGAGCGTACGCAACATGTGCTCCGATAACCGACGAGGCCAAGCCAAAATCCGTAGACACACTCTGCCCCCCATCCTGCATGAGCCTGAGCTGTAAGAGGACCTCTTCTTCATATGTTTCACATTTAGAATCTATAACTGCATTTAGTGACATCACAAAACCTCAAGTTCATCTCTCAGTATTGTTCTCTCTCTTTCCCCGTGTCAGCGACAACAACAGGGTTTTTAAGAGCAGCCCTCACGCCAGGCAGCTGAAAAACTCGGCTGTCGTGACCCCGCCTCCCATCCACATAAACGGGAAAGGCAACAGAGAGGTGAGGACAATTCTAACAAGCAGCATTCACTCCTTTTCAATAGCTATCCCTGAGAGCTGCCTCATGCTGTGAATTCATACAGTCTAGTCTGGTGCTGCTTTTCGCTTCAAGCTATACGGGTTCCTGTTTGAATTAAAGTCACACAGATGGTTCACTCTGGTAGAACATTTTCATTTTCAACCCACGCTCCTCCACAAAAGAAACTCCAACATAAGTTTAAATATCTAATTTTTCTCTTTGTGCAAATGTGCCAGGAGTGTGACTCATAGAATGAGATGAAGTAAGAAGAGTTATGAGAATCCAAACGCCCTATTCAAAGTGAAAAAATTCATTGTCGAGAGGCACGGAATTGATTCAGATGGCACTCAGTCTGACCTCGTCTGAAAGCAAAGGACTGCAGTGAATGTCTGATCATAATGTAACACTCTGCACCTCCGTGTTTGCAGCTGCAGCCGCTGGCTCCTGAGAGCTCTCTGAGCTACAGCCATCTCAGCCACAGCGTCAGCAGCCACCTGGACTCCTCGCCCGAGAGCAGCGAGGCCGGGGCCGACATCCCTCTGTCACAAATTGGTAAGAGGTTCTTGAACGAACGAATGTTTAGCTGTGCCAATAAAAGCATTATGAGTAATTAACTTTCTTTTTGTAGTATCCCATTAAAGGGGCTCTATGGAAGAATCAGAAATTGCTGTTTGTTGTGATGGGGGCTGGTCGTTTGTTGGCGTTAGGGGACTCCATTTATAACCAAACGTTAGCTATCGTTGCACACGGTTAGCCCTGTAGCAGAGCCGGAAATTAAGGCACTTGCAAGCGTGCATGACGTCACATCCGTTGGATTTTCCCAGAAAAAATTACCCGCATTCTCCACAATAAAAGCAGTCTACAGGCTGATAGAGGAAAACCCAGAAAGTCGCGGAAGGTCTCATTTTTTAGGTTAAGTAACAACCTGTTCACACATTGACAATAAAAAACAATTGAAAAATGTTTCTATGTGTAAAAACTTACGTACAGTCCCTTTAATATGTGGTAAAGAAAGTGAATAAAGTAAAATAACAAACATGTCCCTGTGTCTCTGCAGAGCGGCAGCAGATCCTAAAGGGGGTCCAGAACATCGTGGTAAAAGCGGCCCGTCGGCGCTCCAAAGCCCTGGAGGTGGACGTCCTGCGGTTACCCCCTCCCCCGTCTCCCCTGGACCCCAAGAAGCAGAAGAGCAGCCTCTCTCTGAGTGAGGCGCCCCCTAGAGGTTTGCCAATGCGGCGCGGCAGGCAGCCCAGCCCTGAGCTCAGACACGCCACCTCAGACGACAACCTGTCCAGCAGCACGGGCGAGGGGCCCGGCCTCCAAGTGACCTGGACACGCCCACGCAACCGCCAGATCGCCACCAAAAACCAAACGCCCCGCGAAGTGGACTTTGAGGCTCGCCGCAAGAAGAGACGCTCACGCTCTTTCGAGGTCACCGGTCAAGCAGTGAGTGTTCTCTAAATTCTGCGTGAAGAGTAATATTATTGTCACATTTATGAGTTTGTCCTCAGGAGACACTGATGTTTACATGAAGTATTAATGCAGCTCACACAAAGCAGCAAGTGTTTTGTGGCCACTAAGGGGAAGAAAGGTTTGCGTGATGTAATCTCTTCCTCCTCTCGCTTGCAGCTGCCTCAAACCAAGACGACCACAGCTCAGAGGTTCCGTCCTCTGGACAGCACATCAGACCACTATCTCTACAACAACGCTCATCCCCAGGCTCCCCTGCTCCGCCCCCAGTACAGAGGGGTCCCTCCTCTCGCCAAAATCAGGGCGCCGCACAACATCCAGCAAACAGGTGAAACACTGTCACTGCCAATGTTAGTAGACTTAAATAACGTTCCTCTGTAGCGACCTTTTTTACTGAGCTTTGTTTTGTAATGTCTTCCTACAGGCTCTAATGCAGACTCCTCCACAGGCCACATGAATAACCTGAAGCGAGGACCCCAGCTGCGGCAGCCTCAGCCCCTCCTCTACATCACCACCACGGGCACCGGGGGCCAGCGCACACGCAGACACTGACTGAGCAACCACCAGCAATTTATCCTCAACACCAGCACTAACACCAGCTGAGCCTGGCGGGGAACCCAACGCACCCCCCAGCCCAACAGTTAACCCCTCTGTGACTGACATCAGGCCAGACTGTGTGAGGCAGTATGACACCGAGCGACGGCGCTGACAGGCTCTGACACCTACAGACGCCAAAGATTGCTAGACGTACGGTCCGTGTTCTGTTCTGTCACGTGTTTCCACTTTGCTGTCGTGCTGAATTGTGTGTTATCCTCAAGTCAGGATGGTGTCAAGCTCACTATGAATGCAACACTGTACTAATGTCTGTGCACTATGAGTATATACAGTTTGGTCATGTTCAGTGCTTGTTATGAAGCTAATGGGGGATGTTTATGAGGCTCAACCTCATTGAAATGACTGGTTTTATTAGACGAAGCATACAAAAGCTGAGAGGATATTAAACTAACGGCAATGTAAAAATTGTATAATGAGAAATGGCCTACTGTCAAACTGTTTCAGCATAGGATTTTTTCTTGTAGTGAGGTTGTTTCAATTAAATGACACACTAATATTTGATCATCTTGATTGTTGTGCACTTCTGGATTGAAACTCAATGTTTTATTCTCACACGGCCGGGTCTATGCCTTTTCTTACCCAAACGTGACCGTTTAATGTCATGTCTGTTTGTGTAGACGTGTTGTACCGCGAGTTGCTTTTTCCAGATTAGTCGGCTGTTATTTTTACCGAGTTATTTAACTGTTGCCTTTTCTTTTATGTTGTTGTCAGCGACATTTGTTTTCATAATTACTACTTTCTATGCTTTATTTTGTACATTTTTTTATTTGTACCCAAATAAATTCAAATGAGATAAAGTGAAAAATTGCTTCTTCTTTTTTTCCCGGTGAAAACAAACAAATCGCTGGCTGCAATAAAAAGCAGACGACTTTTATCGCAGTGAATTGTGTGGTTTCAAGAACGAGAGAAAAAGTGAGTGTCGTGATAATGTTAGTTTTGTCACATTACACATCTGTGCAAATTAAGGACAATCTGTTACCATGACATTTCTAAAGTAATTTCCACTTCAATTAAATTTATTTTTATATATCGTCCAATCATAACAGAAGTTATCTCAAGACATTTTTCATATAGAGCAGGTCTAGACAGTACTCTATAATTTAGAGACCCAACAAGAGATCCTCCATGAGCAGTGAATATAATATAATATAAATTATCCCTGAAAACCACTACCCTAGGATTATAGGCACCTATTCAGAAAATACAGATCAGGATAAATATGATAAAGTGTTGTTGGGAAAAAGCTGGCGTATTATTCCGTCTTCTGGTTGAAAGATGATTTATTTTGGTAGCAAAACCATCATTTCAGAGATGAAAAACTGCTCTGTGACCATAAACCTTTCTGCAATACACATCGAAAGCTCTGATTCATTATTTAGTTTTAAAACTCACTGACATGACTAATCAGTGCTCTGAAGAATGATTAGTCATGATCTGGCAAGGGCATCCACCCCTGCCCATATAATAATAATAATCACAGATGTTTGTATGAATTTGATGAGTAAACAGTTTATTTTTGTTCCAGGTATGAGCGAGTTAGCAATCATCCAGATAACCCAGTAAAATGATCTGCTTCTTGCAGTCTCTTGCACCAATTGTCTAAATCAGAATCACATGGATCCCTAGAGGGACATTACAGTTGCTCTTACATAAACATAAATAAATAAATATATAGATAGATAGATAGATAGTAACTTTATTGATCCCGAAGGAAATTCAAGTTTCCAGCATCACAGTTCCATAGTGCAAAACATGTTAGTAAAAAGGCAGTAAAAAGTTAGTAGTGCAAAGTACAGAAAAATATACCAGATATAAAAATACAAGGAGATGAAGAAAACTGTTAAAAGTGAATATAGTGCAGAGTAACAGCTGTGATACACGACTATTAAAAAAGTGAATATAGTGCAGAAGAGACTGTTAAAAATGAGTATAGTGCATGAAATGTAAGAAAATAGAAATACAGGAGTATGTAACATGTACATTATGTACATAATGCTACAGTATATAACACAATATATGATGAGAAATATAAATAATGATAAAAATAAGAATAAGAAATGAGAATATAAGAAATATGTACGAATATGTGCATTAAGACACAAAGTTACTTTTGATGAATTTAAAACATTAATGAAAGACCTAGAATCATAGTCAATCGGGAGCTGTCTGTGTTCCTGAATATCTTCACTTTAACGTTGGCTTCAAACACTTGATTTTAATGTGTTTTGTGTGATATTATATAATGCTATGTATTTATTTTGCATTTGTTTTACGTTGTGGGGTCTGAAACTTTTATGTATGTTTAAATGCTGCTGTCTTGGCCAGGTCTCTCTTGCAAAAGAGATTCTTAATAATCTCAATGAGTACTACCTGATTAAATAAAGGTTAATAAAATATATATATATATATACACACATAACCACATTGCAAATACAAAAAGCTGAAGTGAAATTATCTGCATATTTTTTACTTTATTATTATTGAATTATTATAATTTATAACAAGTTTGTGAGATAAAAACAGATGTAAATAAAAGAATAAAATACAAGATTTTCATCCCATTGTATCCATCTGGATGAGACTAAAACCGGAAGTACCGCCTCCTCTTCTTCTACTGACAGCGCTCTTATCCAATGAGGAATCACGTGCTGTGTGATTGACACGTCCGTCGACCAATGAGCGTTGAGATCGCGGCTCTCCGGCGGTAGTGCACGTACAGCTGATTTGCAACCCGCCGAAGCTGCAGCAGAGAAGGAGGGAAAATGTCGCTGGCTCGGACTCGGACCGTTCTAGGATCAGTGTCGTTTTAGGAGGAATCAGACGGGAACTCGGTGAGTGGGACAGCCGGCACTAGTTGCATCCAAGAGCAGCGGTTCAATCCGGTCTGTCCCGGTCCAGAACCGCGACTGTTCGCTCCAGTTTTACCCGGCTTTAGTTCAACATCTCCGGCCTAAAAGACACCCAGACACGGCCGCGCCTGGCAGCCATGATGGATGTTAGTGTTATGAATAGATAAATGTGGAGTTGTTGGTGTGATTTACGTTATTTAGAGATTAAAAGTCAGAGTTTTTTCTCTACAAGTCAAACAATACCACTGTGATAATAAAATGTTTTTAAAATGACAGATAAAGAGGGAAAAGCTCGTCTTTGGGGTTATTTTCTAAAGTTGTTAATTTTTACATCAGAGCTGCTGCTTCTGAGAGAGGGGAAACAATACATCTGAGATTAAGAGAATAAAGTCAGAATATTACGAGAATAAAGTCATAATATTATTATGAGAATAAAGTCATAATATTATGAGAATAAAGTCATAATATTATGAGAATAAAGTCATACTATTATGAGAATAAAGTCATAATATTATGAGAATAAAGTCATACTATTATGAGAATAAAGTCATACTATTATGAGAATAAAGTCATACTATTATGAGAATAAAGTCATTATGTTAAGAGAATAAAGTCATAATATTATGAGAATAAAGTCATAATATTATGAGAATAAAGTCATAATATTATGAGAATAAAGTCATAATATTACGAGTATAAAGTCATAATATTATTATGAGAAAAGTCATTATATTAAGAGAATAAAGTCATAATATTATGAGAATAACGTCATAATATTATGAGAATAAAGTCATAATATTATTATGAGAATAAAGTCATAATATTAAGAGAATAAAGTCATAATATTATGAGAATAACGTCATAATATTATGAGAATAAAGTCATAATATTATGAGAATAAAGTCATAATGTTATTATGAGAATAAAGTCATAATGTTATTATGAGAATAAAGTCATAATGTTATTATGAGAATAAAGTCATAATATTATTATGAGAATAAAGTCATAATATGAGAATAAAGTCATAATATTATTATGAGAATAAAGTCATATTTCGAGAATAAAGTCATAATATGAGAATAAAGTCATAATATTAAGAGAATAAAGTCATAATATTACGAGAATAAAGTCATAATGTTATTATGAGAATAAAGTCATAATGTTATTATGAGAATAAAGTCATAATATTATGAGAATAAAGTCATAATATTATTATGAGAATAAAGTCATAATATGAGAATAAAGTCATAATATTATGAGAATAAAGTCATAATATTATTATGAGAATAAAGTCATAATATTTCGAGAATAAAGTCATAATATGAGAATAAAGTCATAATATTATGAGAATAAAGTCATAATATTGTAAGGTAGTAATTTTAATTATTTAATTTTTTCTCGTAAAGTTATGACTTTTCTCTTAATATTACGACTTTTTCCTCGTAATATTATGATGTTATTCACATAATAATCCTAATGTTTCATGGTTTTATTATCATATTCTTTGGTAATTTAACTTAAATACCATCATACTCTTAATTATTAGATAGTATTAAATATATCAAATATAAAAATGTGAACAGATTTCCAGCAACAAACTTCATCTCTCACTCTTAGCAATGACATCAGTTGTTGCAGTGAACCGGCTCATGTCAGCCATGTGGCTGTGTACTGTCAATAAAGGGAATTTCCACCATATAAACACAGATTTCACCTTAACTATCCAAAGACACACAATGTAGGATGAATACATTTTATCCTCCTAAATATTCCAAACCAAAAACAAGTCATTATATTTCAGGTTTTCCAAACAATTATTATCAAAGTGTCTAATGCGCTGAGTTTGGCTTTCCCACAGGCTAAATGTTATCATTTAGTAATATGACTTTCAAATTATTTTAAATGTGTAGGAGGTCAGTTACAAAGCCAACTTATCTTATCCATTGGTACTAACCATTATTTTTTCTTTTTTTTCTCTTTCAGAATGAAACGTCTGCCGTGGTGTTGCTATGAGAGATAATCAGCTCCATGAAACAAAGAAAGTGAAATGCTCTAACAGTTTCAATGTGGGAGGTTTTACCTTGACTAGAGAGAGAGAGTCGGCTTACGCTCCCCTTTTGTCAGGTCAGCTGTAACCATAACCATTTAAGAACAGAGGAGTGTACTGTAACACTACATGGGCCTTTAAGGTAACCCGATCTGATAATTAAAGCCTCTGGAGCCTCAAGGTAACGTTTCACTGAAGAGATGGACCCGTCTACCAGGATGGTGGGTCTGGATGCTCAGGGGAACATGGTTTTCACCGTAGTAAAACCAGTAATGGGCATGTTTCAGGTGTCTTCGGACCAAACGGGTAACGTTGCACAAGGCGGCATGGGGCTACAGGGTTTACCTGAAAACACCTTGATCCTTCCTCAAGTGCAAGGCCAGGTTCCACTGGACCAGAACCAGATGGAGATGCACGCCATGCAGCCTCATATTCAGATGCCACAGATGCAGGTTTCTGCCCCGGTCCAGCCTGAGGTTGAGGTCCAGATTCAAGACTCGCCGCCAAACTCGAGCACAAATTCAGAGTCGGTTACTCACATGCCTTTTGCAGAGGTGTCGTCACTCCTGGATCCCAACATGAAAGGATCTAAAGCTCGTAAGTGGCCACTCGTTTGAAGAAAACACCAGTTATTTAGCTCAATAGCAAATGTATCATTTGAGTGAGTGTGTAAGATTTCGGGGAATCTATTTGCAGAAATGTAAAAGTACGTTTTCTTTAGTGTATAATCAGCTGATAATAAGAATTATTATGTTTTCGTTAGCTTAGAATGAGACGTTTATATCTACATAGGGAGCTTCATGGAGCCGGCCACCATGTTTCTACAGTAGCCCAGAATGCCTTGGGCCGGAGTCGATAACGTTACTCGATGCAGTAGCCGCCGCTCTCTCTCTTGCTTCACCACTCACTTCCCACTGGCTCTGCTCCAAATGACCTACGCCACTGGTTCCCAACCTGGGGTCCCGGCCCCCCTTAGATCACAGGGTCAGGATTTTTCTGCTCTGAGGTCATCGATTAGATTTGCTCATGTATAACTAAAATCATAAAAACACACTGACTGGATAATTTAAACAAAAATCTGTTTATAAAACTATTTTAAAATATAGATTTTTGCTACTTATTTCTACTTCAATCCATATTTGTTGCCGTTTAGCCTTTCAAAAACAACATTTTCACAGCTTTTCTTAGTTACAAGTAGGGGAAGCTTCAAGGAAAATAGGTTGGGAACCACTGAACTACGCTACTCTTACAACACTGGCTCTAGATAAGGCTATTCGCATTTTCATGCTTGGCACACCCACTGCTCGTTTAAGTAATTTACAACTTTTTGTCACTTTGAATTATTTAAAGATAAACCTTAATACATATGATAAGGGATTCAGATTTGAGAAGCAAATTTGATATTCAGATTTAATAAAATGCTATTTGTTGGGAATAACCTGTTACATTCCTTGCTGAGAAAACTTTTTTTTTTTAATCTCATTTTAGGAAAGTATCTCATCTCGTATGATGAAATCAAACGGCGGCTGCAGGCCCCGGAGAAGATGTCCCTGCGCTCTTTGGCAGCCTACACTCGCGTCAGCAGAGGCCCGGCCAGCAAGAAAACGCTCCTGGAGTCACTGAACGTACTCGGCCTGACGCCAAGCACAACTACCTCCGTATCCTCCTCTTTCTCCAAACTCACTGAAGGTGACAGATGTGTGTTAGTGTGGACGGATGTTTAAATTTGATGCCTAGAAGACTAAGAACTAAACTGTGTTTTAATGTGTGTGTTTAGGCGACACCAGAGCTTTGTGTGACGATATGAAGGACTTTTCCCACGACTACATCGACTACAGCAACATGGCCAAACAGCTCATCCCCAAGACCAACACAGTTCAACACTGGTCCAAAATCATTGAAACTAAGTACGTACTGTATGTCCTCGTTGTAATTGTATTTTCCTCGGATAAACAGAGTAATAACTCTTTTTCTCTCAGGAACCACCTGGAGGATATGAGGAAGTGTTTCAAGGACCCGGTCAACAGCGGAGCGTTTGACAACGTGACTCACGGTCTGGGTCTGGGAATGCTGGACGTTGCGCTGGACATGATCGTTATGGTGATTGAACAGCAGATCCGGATCCTGTCCGGCGCTGCGGCGTCGGACCCGGCTGACTCCGGTCCGCCAATGCGGCGTATCCGCAGGCGCCACCGCAAAACCCGCCCGAACGACAACGAGAACCCGCACAAGGTTTGCGGAGGGGTCAAAGAGCAAGGGAAGACCATTTTAAAAGGCAAAGGGCGAGGCCGAGCCAGGAAGAAGACGAGGCAGGAAACGGGAGCTGCTGTTCCTATGGAAACCCAGGCGGAGCAGTGCAAGCCAGATGACGTGGAGAGTAATGTCCTTACGCTGGTTTCTGTTGGATATGAGACTGTTTCCAGTGGACTCAATGCAACCGGAACTGTTTGACAACCGGTCACAAGAAGAACCAATCATAGGCCCGTTCAAAGGGAAACTGTACGAGCTGAGCTCCTGTGACGGAGATCACAGTTGTGTTGAGCTCAGCATCAATCATTTAATGACTCCTCTTTAAGTCCAACTTAAAGGAATAGTTGGACATTTTGGGAAATACACTTATTAGCTTCGTTGCAGAGAGTTAGATGAGGAGATCGATACCACGCTCACGTCCGTGCTGTAAATATGTAGCTGGAGCCAGCAGGTGGTTAGCTGACTGGAAACAGGGAAACAGGTTGCCTGGCTCCGTCCAAAGAGGGGGCGTTACGTGCCTATTTCTTGGACGTAAAACGTTGAATTCTCGTTTTTACACTTTGTTTTTTTGTACAGATTAAACAAACAAGATATAACATGTTCACTAGTGAGCTTTAGAAGCTCCGGTAGGTTGATTTCCTTAGCTTTGGACTAGTCTGACTCACCGGATATAGACTGTGGGTATAAGTTTTTGTAAAAGTCTGCCATTGGCCGCCTATTTTCAGCCCAACTGGCATTGAGTCATCGCCAAGGCCATGCCTCCTTTCGGGGGATATAAAACTGAAGATCCCATAGACTTCAGTGCAGTTTGACGTAGGTTTTGATTGTAAGTTTGACAAGTTTGTAGGCATTTATTTCTTGTTAAACAAACATCTGTTTTATTCACATGTCTAATAATTATTTTGCCACCTTGCCTGAACCTGAGCGTTCGTGATACTTTAATGCTACATATCTGATTGAATCACGTTAGGCTAAGTGTTATCTGTAAATAACCAACCTGTTAATAGCCAACTGTTTGATCTATAGGCTGAGATTTAGTTGGAGACGACAGTCTGATGCTGCTCTGCTGTATCACCGTACTGCAGCAGCCTCCCACTAAATCTAGCTGAGCTAATTTATCCATCAGTAGTCACTGTCACCAGCAACATTTAGTGATTTTCCACACTGGCAGTGAGTATTCACGTATCTTATGTGCCTCAAATCTCTGTGAAAGCCTCGGTTAACCTGCTACACACCAGCTTTTCTGGTAACGATGACGCAATGCCGGTCTAGTCTTTTCTCCTCTCCTTCCGCTATCTGCACTGTGTATTGTGCAAATACACCGTCACTGCATCCTGTGCTTAGCGGCGCCCAAGACGATTGTGATTGGTTTAAAGAAATACAAACAAGCCAGAGCGTTTTGTTTCCCTCTGTACCAGAATGATAATGTGGAGCCAGACCTTTCTTTAGCTCTGACACAGTGCTGTGGAGATAGAGCCAGGCTAGCTGTTACTGTTTCCTGACTTAACGCTGAGCTAAGTTAACCGGCTGCTGCTACGTATCTACTCTACAGAAATGAGAGTTGTATTGATCTTTTCGTCTAGTAAGCACATTTCCCCAAATGCCTTTAAATGAACCCTCTGTTTGTTTAGTAGCAGGTTTATTATGTGTGTAGTCTAACTGAACCCAATTATATATTATTTTTTTATACTATGTTTTCAGCGAACGAAGAAAACATCCCCACCGATGTATGTATAGATGTAATCATGTTGAGCACTGACAGGCGTACAGCCCTTGATGTAGAACAGATGATATCAGAGGTCTGGATTATATTTTTTTGCTGGTGGTACAATGTCTGTTTCTCTGTTGTATTTATTGGTTAGATTTGAACGTCTATCGTACTAGATTGTTTTTACTGGAACCTCAAAAGTCAAATAAAATATAAAGATTTAGTTTTCATAACTACTTTGACTCTGTTATTGTCTTGTCATAGATGTCATAAATGGAGCAAGTTGTGCCTAAATGTATTGATCATAATTTTAATTTGGGAGTTTAAGTGTAGCATCTGAGAAGAAATGCCATTTATTTTTTAAAAATGGGTCGATCATGTTCAGTCATTTATCATTTAGAGAAGTTAAATTATACGGAGACATCAGGCTGAAGAATTGCAGTCCAACTCTGTCCAACATTTTGCATTTTGGGAAAAATGCCAACTAATACACTTGTGTACAAGAACAGATGCCCACCTGTCTGTGTTGTTGTTTTGGCTCGGATTTATTAGTAGCTGAAGGGCATTGTGGGAGATTTTAGGGCTGTAAGAACACACTCAGCAGAGTCAGCCAAGTGCTAATACCTTACCTGCTCCCACACTTGCTCAGGGAGGGGCAGAGTGAACAGCTTTAGTGAGGATTTGCTCCGTATTAACCCCGAGAGGGGACAGAGCCAGCGGGAGTACAACGAAGACCGACTCGACAGACAGGCGTGTGCAGTAAAACAAGACAAGCGTTTTATTCTGCACAAAAACAAGCGTGCATGATGGGAAGGCAGTGCAGCGGTGGGATTAAAGCGAGAGGTCGGAACACTAAAAGAGAAAGAAAAATCTGTCAAAAGGAGAATAACAAATAAAGATGTGTTGTGTGTTCTGCGCGAAGATGTCAACCTGAGAGCTGGTGCATGATGGGACACCATAATGTGCCACTCATGTACACCTACAATCGTTCCCACAGGGATAAACGCAGATCCAGCAAACTGCAGCCCTACACAACAAACGGTGAGTGGACCAGTATCATGGTTGATGTGCTACTGTGACGTTAATGTAATACCTTTTATTCATTCATAGAAGTTAAACACCTGCTGCTGTAACCAGACCATAATGCTGTTGTCAGCTAATTAGACAAGTGAAGGGTTAACTGTCTTGTAGTAGTTTCTGACGGGAGGAAATGTTCATTCACACACATTTTCACAGCTGCCTTTGAACACCCACACAGGTGTATTCAGTTACTCTGGCTGATTAGACCTCTGCTCAAATCTTCATCCACCAATAAGAATAAATACAGGTGTTATTTGTCCCGCCCCCTTACAGGTGCAACAAAGCTAAGAAGAGAAGCGGGAAGATGTCAATCAATCGGTCTGAACGTGCTCAGCACACACAGTCCTGATCGGAGGTTTAATCAGCTTCAGATTAACTGGAAACACCTGTGAGAGTCAAACTTGTGATCTTTCAGTCATGATGAATTCTTAAAGGATCATGCCAGTGTTTTACTTTAACTCTTAATAATAATAAAATAAAAAGCATTTGTACTTTAAATGTATTGCTCAAATGCATCCTTGATATAGAATTTGATTTGTCAATGTATTTTTCCTATTATTCCACACAGCCATCGTTTCCTATGCATTTCTTTACAGTATCAATGTTGCATTCATTTTTGCCAATTTACATTATTGTTGTGTTGTTATTAGGGCTGTCAATCGATTCAAATATTTAATTGTGATTAATTGCATGATAGTCCAGGATTAATTGCAAATTAATTGCACATTCTGTTCAAAAATGTACCTTAAAGGGAGATTTGTCAAGTATTTAATACTCTTATCAACATGGGAGTGGACAAATATGCTGCTCTATGCAAATGTATGTATGTATTTATTATTGTAAATCAATTAACAACTCAAAACAATGATAAACGTTATCCAGAAACCCTCACAGGTACTACATTTAGCATAAAAAATATGCTCAAATCATAACACGGCAAAGTCAAACCCAAGTCAGTGTGTCAGTGTGCTGACTTGACTATGACTTGCCCCAAACTGCATGTGATTATCATAAAGTGGGCATGTCTGTAAAGGGGAGACTCGTGGGTACCCATAGAACCCATTTACATTCACATATCTTGAGGTCAGAGGTCAAGGGACCTTTGAGGTTGACATTTGTGGTTTTGAGTGAAAGGTCTCATGGATGGATTGCCATGAAATATTACAGATATTCATGCCCCACCTTGTGATAAACTGTAATAACTTTTCATCTGGAGCTTTTAACCATCAGGTCAGAATTTGTATTTGTCCAGTTACTTTGGTTTATGATCAAATACCTGCAAAACTAATGACATTCCCACCAACCTCTGCTGTACTTTGTTATGTGCAAATGTTAGCATACTAACACTCCAAGTTAAGACGGTGAACATGGTAAACATTACACCTGCATTGTGAGCATGTTCGCATGCTGACGTTAGCATTTAGCCTCACAGAACTGCTTGCTTGGCAGTAGACTTCAGGTTTGTGTCTAGAAGGTAACCCACAAGTTGCGAAAAAAAAAAAAATTCCCGTGAGACTCGCTGCCTGATGACCTTTCCTAACCAAGGTCAATGCCTAACCATAACCATTCAAGGTCAATGCCTGACCTCAACCATCTCGCAAGAGTTTTTGCAACTTGTGGGTTACCTTCTAGACACAACCAGAATTTAGTCCTGCCACAAACAGCAACACACACTCAAGTAAAGCTCATTGGGTCTAAACCAGAAAGAGCAGAAGCAGGTTTCTGGTTGTTTTGCAAATAGGATATGTAGAAATAAAGTATCTTTGCACAATTAGTCAAATTCTTTGCAGAATTCTTTGCTCTTGTTCTAATGGAGTCTCCCATTTGTACTGCTTTTATACTCCCAGGATTTTCTCTTGTATGTTTTCATCTCACCAAACTGTAATGACTTTCAGCATCCATATCTGCTGGCCTATTACTTATGTCCCATCCCATTTTATGGCTCTTAATATGTCTTAATATCTCCCCACAGACAACCTGAACTATGCATTAGGCGCCATCAGAGTCCTCGGTCTGGAGCTGATCGCAGACGAACTGAAACCACATCTGAACACGGTGCTGACCACCATTAAGGAGAGGAGTGAGTTCATTTACACTCTTTTACTCTGTGATATCTCATTTCTAATTGGAATATATTCTAGGTTATTCTATCCATCAAGGCAAGTCTGGGTTTCATATAATGATGAGTTTCAGGGTTATTTTTTTGTCTTACATTTGATGTGATTTGAATTGCAAAATGCCGAAATCCTGCTGCCACGTGTAATTTACATATTTATGTCTTTCCATACGTAATGCCTCCCACTCCTAGTGGCAGCTATATCATAACAGCTCCCCACTTGGAGCGATAAAACCTGGAAGGCAAAAGCCACACCGGTAAGAGATGGGGGAGCTGTGGGTTGAGAGGCTGTGAGGGGATCAGGTGTATGACAACTATAAGTCCTTGATAGACGTTAAGCTGTATTTATGTCTCCTAGCAAGGGGATAGAGAGGCAGAGCAGGTAAAGACGGGTCAGAGAGATCACGCTGGAAGTAAAAAACAGATTCAATTCAGTACCATCAATCATTAAAGGAACATGTATCGATTAAAACCTCATGCAACTTCATCTTTTTACTTTTCTTTGGCGTTGGTTTTATTTAAGGGATTATAATATCAGAGTATCAGTGTTGTGTTTAAATGTGTATTTCCCGTTTGTGTCCAGAGAAAGGTGCTGCTGAGCAGGTGGTGATCAGTGGGATCCTGCCCATCCTGTCTCTGTGTCTGAGGAGCAGAGGGCCTCTCGCTCTGCTGACCGCCAAACTGGTGGCTGAACTCGCCAAAGAATGTGAGTTATTTACACAGATGGATGTTGCGCCATCATTTATGAGGTGTTTGATGTTGAATCTTAAATCTTCTATCAGTGTAGTTTTTACTTTCATTCATTGAGGTTTGTTTCCTGTCAGCTGTGGTTCGTAAAGGTTTCGGTGACGCCGGTCTGGTTACGGCTGTGCTATCAGTGCTGACCAGTCCAGACCAAGACCTGCTCCTCCACACTGTAAGAGCCATCTCACGCATGGCTTATGACAGCTGTAGGTCAAATTAACCAATCAATGTTATTTAAAGGTGCAATGTGTAGGATTTCGGGGGATCTATTAGCAGAAATAGAACATGATATTTATAACTATGTTTTCATTCATGTAAAATCACCTGAAACTAAGAATCGTTGTGTTTTCGTTAGCTTAGAATGAGCCCACGGTTTTGCACTCAGCAGCTCACATTACCACAGTCTTGGAAAGAGAGGAATGAGCGGAGGGGTACACAGTTGGTTACAAACTGCAACCACACCACTACATGGCTCCAAAGTGTGTAGGATTGGTGACATCTAGCGGTGAGGTTGCAGATTGCAACATCTGCACTGAAGGTCCTTTCAGACACAAGCTTGTAAGCTCAGCTTTTTTCTGCGTCGAGCAAAGCCTAACTTTGGGCGCTGCACGCTGTGATGTGCACTGAATCCAGCAGCGAGCGCAGCTCAAACATGAGCTCAAACTGCACTGTGTCGCGAGCATAGACGGCTCTCTTCCGCTGGGAAAAAAACATTTGGTGTAGCTCTATTGTTGTCCAGGTGGGAACAGAAGGGAGTATACACACTGTACACTCCCTATGTAGATATAAACGGCTCATTCTAAGCTAACGAAAACACAACAAATCTTAGTTTCAGGTGATTACACACTAATGAAAACATACTTATTAATATTATATTCCATTTCTACCAATAGATCCCCTGAGATGCTGCACACTGTTCCTTTAATAATTGTGTTTAATTGTAAAGTATATGTGCAGTTATATGAGACCTCAGCTATATCTGTCCCCCTCAGCTAAGCTGCAGGAGTTGCTCCTCCGTCGAGGTGCGGTGCCTCGTCTTGTTGCCATCCTGCTCCGGTTCCCTGATAAGGAGGCGCTGGAGGAGGTGTGCCTGCAGGCCCTCTGTAACCTCAGCGGCATGGGAGTGGCCGAGGAGGCCGGCATAGTCTGGGAGAGGGGTGCGTCTGTGAGGCCGGGGGAGTCCGTCTTTCATGGCGTTTCTCCTCACAACTGTGGCTTCGCCTCCTCTGTGACTCTGGTGTGTGTGTCTCAGTGGGCGCCGGGTCAGTACGCGGTCAACATCGAGGTGTTCCAGCGTTGCTCCTCCTCTTTCTGGAACCTTCACGGGAACAAACGGACCGCCCGTTGGTCCCCGTTCTCCGGCTTGGGAAGCTGCTCAAATCTGTACAAGGTGATCAAGTTCTCTATGAGGAATGTTCCCCGAATCAAGAGCCTGAAGACTCGCGTGTTCCACACTTTCCTCTGACACATCTAATACTGCAAACTGACCTCACAGGCAGATAAAACTCTGAGGGGAGTACTATAACCTCTCTAATTACACCACAAATCACTAGTAGCTACACACCAAACCATCAGGGGAATGTTTACTCACCATAAACCTGGACATGCAACACTTGGACATGTTCACACTGTAAATGCTTCCACATGTCTCCTGTCTATTCCTGTTGACTTTCATCTAATACTTTTGTTCTGTTTGTTGGCATTTTGACTTTTACAACCTCTCGCTTAATGTAAAATACAGTCAGTCGCAGCTCATTTCAGAGATTCAGCTATTAATGGTATCCGATGCCACGCGGTACTGTTATTATATTAATTATACATATTATTATATATGATATTATATTATTATAGTACTGGGTTTGTGCAATAGTTCAATGCTATAAATGTATCCAAACATGAAAACCGTAAAAATTAATGCTATAATGATATTTTTATAATGAGTTTGTAAATAATGTGTGCACACAGACACTCAGATACTGATATTTGACATTGTTTATATATATATTTTATGCAATAAAGTTGTTTATGTTCTGTTAATTCATGCACACAAATGATTGATTTTAGGGTGAAAATGTGTTTTCTTACGTACTGACAAAAACATACACTCAATTAACACATTACTATTTCCTGCACAGTTGGAGATCACAAATTACAAACTTGTGTTGGTAAAAAAAAAAACTCCACAACCCTCAGATGCACAGAATGAATGTGGAATAATTGACATCCTTTTTGTATTGTGTTGTTTCCTTTATTTTATCATTTATTCAGGGTTCCCTATCATAACTCTAGGGACGCTGCGTCAACATGAGCCTCAGAAGACGACAAGCTGAGAGGCCACATATGACATGATGGATCTCTCAATGATCCGATTCAAATCAGTTTTTGGCTCCAGGGAAAATTAAGTTGTGATTACGCCGTCTAGCCGGCTAGGACACGGGCTAATGACCCTCGTCTCACATTTAATTTAGAATATGTGACTTTCCTCACCCAACAGGATGGCACAGATCTGTGTAAAACAGCCATGAGCCAGACATTCCTCAACGAGAACAACAGCTAACAAACATGCAAATATGTCCTCAGTTGTCCCTTTCTATTCCTCTCTTACACACTGTGTTTGACTTTTACACTGAACAAAAATATAAATGCAACACTTCTGTTTTGGCTCCCATTTTTCACAAGTTGATATAAAAAAATCTAAGACTATTTCTATGCACACAGAAGAGTTATGTCATATTGTTTTGGTCACAAATCCGTATATGTGAGCACTTCTCCTTTGCCAAGATCATCCATCCAACTGACAGGTGTGGTATATCAAGATGCTGATTAAACAGCATTATTGTTACACAGGTGTGCTTAACACTGGTCACAATAAAAGGCCTCTTTAAAAAATGTGCAGTTTTATCTCACAACACAAAAAACACCTTCTATACTCTTTGCTTTGGATGAATCCGTGTGACCGAAATCCATAGTTCAGAGAGCCTAATACATGTCTTTTCTTAACATAAAACTGCACATTTTAGTGGCCTTTTACTGTGACGAGCCCATGGTACACCTGTGTAATCCTGCTGTTTAATCAGCATCTTGATGTGCCACACCTGACACCTAACACCGCACATGTGTTTTGCCTGCAGGAATGTCCACCAGAGCTGTTGCCCATGAATTGAAATGTTCATTTCACTACCATAAACCCTCTCCGATGCCTTTTCAGAGTATTTGGCGGTAAATCCAACCGACCTCACAACTGCAGACCACGTGTAACAGCATATCTGTAACCCTAGATGTGAAATCCATAGTTCAGAAATGCCTAAGAAATGTCTTTTTTCAAGATAAAACTACACATTTTAGAGTGGTCTTTTATTGTGACCAGCCCAAGGCACACCTGTGTAATCATGCTGTTTAATCAGCACCTTGATATGCCACACCTGTCAGGTGGATGGATGGCTCACTTACAAGGATTTAATCAAATTTGTGCACAAAATTTGAGAGATATAAGTCTTAAATCTTTTATTTCAACTCAAGATAAATGGAAGAAAACTAAAGTGTTTTATTCAGTGTATATGTGGCCATGTGCAGCCTCTCTGAACCAACTTGATTACTGAGTTTAACACTAGATGGCATGCATGCACTTTGTAGAAACCTTTGTAGTCTTTGCACAGCGCAATAAAAGAAATGGAACACCAGTTTGTGACTTTGCACACATACATCCACACATGAACTGAATGTAATAATGACAAGCTGCCTGACTGCTCATCTCAGTGGATATTCTCAGATATTTACATAGATTTAATTGGTTTACTTTCCCCTGCTGCTCTGAAAGTGGCTTGTGATGGTGTCTAAGTTAAATTGAGCGTTTGCCCTTTGAAAGTAAATCTGTTAAATACGAATGCCAACACGAAGATAAGACACGAGTGTATCCCCCCCTTCTCACTCTTTCTCCCATTTCTCTTCCTCTAATTACCTCTCTTATTGGTTCCATCCCGCTCCGGGCGTCCAGACGCAGGGGCACGTCCTCCAATCAATCCTAACTTTATTACTCTGGGAGCCACTTAAATATTTGATGTGATAGAGATGAGGCGTTGGAATTATTTACAGGTAGACAAGAGGCACCTATTTCTTGACTCACTTGATCGGGCGGAAAATTGGTTCACTGTGCACTTGTTAAAGTGGAACACAAACATATTTTCATGAGAAAACAGCATTATAGACGGACTACCAGGCATCCGTATTCTCATTATAGGAGATAATTAGTGCATTAGTGCCTGTGTAAATCAGAACAAATTTTTTTTATATGAAAATAACATATTTTCTGGCAAGGAACTGCTGGGTCATTACATTTCCAGTCGCAGCACTGAGCATCTGATTTCCACAAAAATATACATCTGTCAATCTGTGAAAAATCCAGAAGGTCGTTTAACAACACTGTCCGCTATTCTGAAGGTATTTCCAGGATCCTCAAAACTCTTCTAACCATCTGGCTGGAAAAAATATTCTGTCTGTTGCATGATATAAAAGGACCATTACAACCCATAAAATACGGTTTTCACCTGCCGAAAACTGATTGCAGCTCCTACCTGGTGACTGGAAGATTTTTTTCTGTCTCAAAATGGTTTGATTTCATTCATGAGGATTATATCTGACAGATTATAGACCACTCAGTCCTTTTTACCAGCTGAAATTCCTTTAAAGGACCATTACAACCCATATCGTACAGTTTTCACCTGCCAAAAACTGATTGCAGCTCCTACCTTGTGACTGACATTTTTTTTCTGACTCAGAATGGTTTTATTTCATTCATGAGGATTATACTTGGCAGATTATAGACCACTCAGTCCTTTTTACCTGCTGAAATTTCATTAAAGGACCATTACAACCCATAAAATACAGTTTTCACCTGCCAAAAAACTGATTGCAGCTCCTACCTTGTGACTGAAAGGTTTTTTCTGCCTTTAGAATGGCTTTATTTCATTCATGAGGATCATATCTAACAGATAATAGCCCACTCAGTCCTTTTTACCTGCTGAAATTCCTTTAAAGGACCTTTACAACTCATAGTTTTCACCTGCCAAAAACTGATTGCAGCTCCTACCTTGTGACTGAAAGTTTTTTTTTGCCTCAGAATGGTTTGATTTCATTCATGAGGATTATATCTGACCGATTATAGTCCATTTAGTCCTTTTTAACTGCTGAAATTCCTTTAATGGTCTCATATTAACTTAATATTTAACACTTTGGAGGTCCATATGGAATATAAATACTGAAAGTTACCATATTTTGTTGCCTCACTGCTCTGAAGAAGATACTTTTTTTTGCAGCTGTTACTTCAGTCTTTTCACAAACACATGATGCGTCAGACACGTGAAGTGTTTAATCAATGGCTCCACTTCCACTCTGTAATAGGAGGCGCAGGAAGCATGCATATATTACTTTTAATATAAGACTCATTAATGATGCATGACGAACTTTGCATTATATGCCCTCAGATAACCAGATAACGTAGCTGAAGACTGTTTTATTGCTTGTCTTTGCAAATGAGTCATTTAAACTTTAATCCTCTTGTTGGTTTCTGCAGAAACGACTGCATGTAATTGCATTAGGATTTCATGGCGCTGAGATTCTAATTACTTGCTTTCGTCATTTCTCTGTTGTGGCCTCAAGTTATTCATAGCCTGTGTAGCATCCTGCAGCGATAGACAACAATGATCCACCTTGTTGACTCACAACACAAACAAACCACAAGATAGAATGGCAAACACAGACACACTGATTATTATTATGCCATAATTCAACACACAGACAGACAAACATGGACACAAACCAGCAAACACACACAAACAAACAGAGCATGCAGGAAGGCTTTCATTTGCAATCACTTTGATAGATCCTTCCAGAGGGGGTTTGCCTCTCGTCTTTAAAAACAACATGTTTGATTTTCAAGCAGACAAGATGATGGACCTCGGATTCTCCGCCTCCCTGACACCAAGCCGCCTTTGCAGCCGGCCAAATTCCCACTTATGGACCTCTGTGGCAGGTCGATGGCAACTCTCATCAGCAGAGACTTCAGGATTAGCATTAACCGATCGATGCCTCTTGTCAAGTGCAAGTGACTTTTCGGACAGATCCACTCGGCTGTATTGTTTGCCTTTCTTACTGTGGATGACTGGAGCTTGTGAGGAGAGTTCAAACCTCAAACGGAGGGGAAAGGGACATCAGCATCCTGTCTCGTGGGTCCATTAAGAAAGACACTTCAAGAACAATACATGTCACATATTTTCACAGAACTGACGCAAGTAACGGGTAGATGGGTTGATATAAACACCGCTCATTTCATTCAATTAGGCTGCCTACGGCGGACAGATTTTCAAACAACAGTGACAAATGATTTATTTCAAGGACCACGCAACACTGGTTATTATTAAAAAGTGCCA
Source organism: Sebastes fasciatus (assembly GCF_043250625.1). NCBI lineage: Eukaryota > Metazoa > Chordata > Actinopteri > Perciformes > Sebastidae > Sebastes > Sebastes fasciatus. The sequence continues at coordinate 22,422,441 of NC_133814.1, forward strand.
GGTAAAACTATATTTTCACGTATGCTGGCCAAAACAACATCATTGTAAAAAATTTAAGAAATGAAAGACATCATCCTAATATGATTGAAAGTGTATAAAAAATGTATAAAGAAAATAATACATAAATAAATAAGTTTGGGGATGCAAATGGAAAGTAGTGCAGAAACAAATAAAAAAGGAAATGCATAAATTAATACTTACATTTAAAAAAATAAAAATAAATCATAAATCAATGGAAAATAATTGCAAAAAATAAATAATAATAATAATAATAATAATAATAATAATAATAATAAAAAACAAGTTTAATGGTATCTTAAGTAAAGATAGAAAAAAAAAATGAAACACCAAAGCATGGATCGATATTAGCATGGCTGATATTAAATATGGTGGAAATTTAATGAAAACAAAAATGAAAGTGAGACGTACTGAGGTCTGGATTATTTTGTGATGAAGCATCACCTCAGCGCATTAAGATACTGATTTCTGACTGACAATACTTTGACATTTGACTAAGAATCAGCCTGAATAATATACGCGGAAACCTGTCGCCATCAGCTGTGATTTATATGTACAGTAGGTGAGTTTTTCCAAGCAAGATGTCAAAAAACAAATGTATTTTACATTCTGCCTTTCAGTGCAGTTCTGTTATTTCCTCCTCCTACTAGTTTTCCCGCCAGTTCTGATTGTCTGCCCCGCCCTGATTAGTTTCACCTGTCCATCGTTAGCCCTGCAGTCACCAGACCTCCTGCTCACCTGGTCCCTCTTCACCATTAGTCACTCAGCACATTTCCTTTGTTCTTTGTCATCTCATTCGTTGAATCATTTGTTTGTAGTTTTGCTGCCAGCATATCCAAAAACCTGTTGATATCCAAGTCTTTCATAATGTTTAAAAGTAGGTGTGTTTTTCCTTCTGACTAGAAATGTGTGCTTCTCTTTTGGGCATTCATCTCTGAAAACTGTCGGCTAGTTGGTTGGGTACGACGCACAAAGCTGGAAGCAAACAGGCAAGAGGCCGCGTGTCACAAACTGACGTAAAAACCCCAACTGAGATGCATATTCTGAATGTGCTGTATACATGTCCAAAGAATGCTCCTAAAACCTGAATTATATCGGCATATCCCACATGTCTTAATCAGAAAATGTGTGTTTAATTCAACACATATTTATAAAAACAGGTGAACTCAATATATTTCCTGAGCAGCACCAACACTCGGCCAGAGTGATGAATCAACTTGAAAAGATAAAAAAACTTATTTTTATTCTTTTACCTCAGTCAGTCAAGGCTGGAGTGTTGCCTTGTTATCGGCACTAAAGCAAGATGAAGAACCGCAACCGCTGTCAAGTAGCCTTGTGTTTTACCTGAAAATAATGACAGTGTAGCCTTGGCCATCATAAATAACGTTACACTGAAATGACAAATTGTCAGTGAAGCCACAATAAAAGCACAATAGGATCACAGGTGGTGCTTTCTTCTGCATGACAAACATCAAAATTACTTTTTTGTTCTGCTGCTAAACTCTGCTGTACCTTCACTGGAAATATCTCTCTGACTATGTTTACATGCACACTGATATTCCACTATGATTCAGAATTTGATCTGGGTCATGTAAACAGCATATTCTGTTTGGATATTCTGAATTAGGTCTTGTTCTAAATGGAGCATTTTCCGATTAAGACATGTGGTATATGCTGATATTATTCATCTCAATTGGGGTTTGTACGTCAGTGTGTGACACACGACCTCTTGCCTGTTTATGTCCAGCTCTGTGCGTTGTACACAAACCAACTAGCCGACAGTTTGCAGAGATGATTGCCCAAAAGAAAAGCCCACATTTCTGGTCGGAAGGAGAAACACATTTACTTTTAAACATTATGAAAGACTTGGATATCAACAGGTTTTTGGATATGCGCAAATATTGCAACGCCGACCTTTTCAAGAAGGTTATTGAAGGACTGAAAGAGGGAGACTGTGATCACACGGTCGAACCAGGTGGCTACCTCAGGCTCTGAGAAGTGAAGCCAATGAGGAAGTGCCTTAAACTTGCATTCTTTCTAACAGCCAGCAGGGGGCGACTCCTCTGGTTGCAAAAAGAAGTCTGATTGTATAGAAGTCTTTGAGAAAATGAGCCTACTACTCACTTGATTTATTACCTCAGTAAACATTGTAAACATGAGTTTATGGTCTCAATCGCTAGTTTCAAGTCTTCTTCAATACAGCATGGTGTTCATTTAGTAAATTATGGTCCCATTTAGAGTCAAATAGACCATAAAGCAGGGGATGCTTTAGGGCGTAGCTACCTTGTGATTGACAGGTCGCTACCACGGCATTGTCCAGTCTGGGAGTTGTCCGTATGTTTTCTTCTTAGAACTTAAACCCTTTCACAATGTGTTTTCAGTTCCCGAAAGTTATTTTTAGTCACCTGAAAATGTCTTATTCAGCGTTCGGTTGAACTTAGCTCCACCCTCTCGTGTCACTTCTGGTTGCAAAAGAAAAACAAGATAGCGACGGCCAAAATGCAGATTTCGAGGCTTCAAAACGACACAAACCAATGGGTGGCGTCACGATGACTACGTCCACTTCTTATATACAGTCTATTGTTCGAACAAGGGAATATTAGTGGAATACTCATGTTTTGTAGTAATGTAAACAGCTTAGTAGGAATATTGTCTTTTTTGGAATAATGGCAAAAACTGGAATATTTTCAGCATTTAAACGTATTCAATGTGATTTCACATTGCTTACTTACTAATAACACAAGGGAAATGGCATAAGATAGCTATTTATTTTCAGAGTTACAATATTTTACAGTGGATTCTTCCTTTTTACTCCAGCTCAGATGCCAACAATTTCAATCAGTAGAACACTAATCTGATAATGTTCAGGGAAATAAAACGCCACCTCTTGTAATGCCAACAGTGAAACAAATCAATTGAAATTGCATCCAGCCTCACACACACACACACCTGTAGCTGCCCCGTCACGGTATGCCGCTGTACCAGGTTATGACAAGCAGATGTTAAACTCAACACCAAAGAGCCCGCCGCCTCCCAGACAGCTTATTTTTACCCAGGGATGTCAGAGAGCTGAATGGTCGGTTCAAACGGCGGCTCCTTCACTTCTATTTCTGTACCGACATCACAAGCAAACACGGCACAGATGTATCGCTCTCCTGCTGCTCTGAGCGACAGAATAAGGCTAGTACTGGAACAGCAACAACAACCACGACCAAACACTGAGGCTGCGCTTCAGGCACGTGTGTCTGAGTGTGTGTGTGTGTGTGTGTGTGTGTGTGTGTGTGTGTGTGTGGTGGCGGGTCGGTGGGAGAGGAGGCCATCTGTCCTGGCCTATTACGTCCATCACAGGAGGGCCTTTCCACACACACACACACACACACACACACACACACTTACACATACACTTACACATGTTGATGGTGTCAGAGAGGACGGTACACGACTAATTGAGGACTTTGTTTTCACGCGCCGCGTTTTGTTTAATGGCTGTTTTGAGGCAATATTGCATTATTGCATTATCAGCGGGGGGAAAACGGGAACACGGCGAAACGGACGGAGGGAAGGGCAGAGCGGTGGCGCACACAGATGACACGGCAGATGGTTGATTGGAGATTATCACGGTGGGAGGAAACGCCGGGAAGCCAATTACGGGAGGGGACGGTGACGCGGGATGGATCAATCGAAATCTTTCACTTGAATTTCAGATGTGAGTGCTGCTGAGAGTTTTAGGGTGTAAATGTGACAGGATTTATTTACATATTATGATGTTCAATTTCCAGACATACGGAAACACGTCCTGTGTATAGAGATACTTGGGTGTGTTTATTAGACCAAACCTGTGCAGCGAGTTTTGCGAGCTCCGACCTGCAGACTTAATGAACAGTTTTAAGAGCCGATTATGGGTGAGACCTCTGGGACGCAGTTTTAAATCAGTGATAACATTACAGGAAAGAGTGTAAGAGTCTGTGTGTGTGTGTGTTAGGGAGACTGTCTTTTAGTCTGTAACTGTCTCCTTTCTTGTTTTTCTCTCTCTCGCCAAAGATAGAGGCAGAATGTAAGATGAGTCACTCTCAAAGCAAACAGAAAAGATGACAGAAGTGAAAATAGAGAGCTGATTTTGACAAAGAAAACCAACATCAAAATGGTCCTTGAACTTTTTTTTTCATGCTCACGTTTTTTTTTTTCTCCATCTCATTTTCCTGCTTTCGGTGTCTGTCTCAGGAAAAGTCTCGACTCACTGTTTCCCTCAGCCTGTGGGTAAACATTACAGGATGTGTTGCTGTCATTCTGCTGGAGAGTGATGACAGTGTAAAGCCAGTCTCCCACTAACACCCACTAACATCTGGCTTTTGTCTTCAGTGGGAAGGGTTACAATCGGCATTCATTCCCGGGACAAATGGCAGTAGTCACGGGTATTTATCGGCTCCAGCTCCGATCAGCAGTGATGGAAACATGACATCCGGGTGGACATACTAATTTTCACCCTCTTTCCAGTATGAATGCACGTTGAAGTGAATAATAAATAGAAGCAACAGGGATTTGGAGAATTATTAAAATGTATTAATGCACAAAACATACAATTAATATGCTCTCCTCAAAGCCACCAGACTCCTTTGACAGAAACAGTAATTTTTACCTTGCTGATCGTCATAAAATACACTTCATTCAAACTCAACAGAAACAAAATAAAACTCATCAAAACTGTCTTTGTTAGGCTTTCCGCTGTTCCAACAATCACCAACTCTGGCTTGACCAACCCGTTCGCACAAAAAAGGCGTATAAATGCCACGATAATGTGCAAGGTGTTTAGCGTGCAATTAGTACGCCTTTCTTGATTTCCGCGTGTCTTTTGTACGTCATGTATCCTGCACTGACTGCAATGTAAACACATCCACGCATAAATGCTACGGTAAGAGTTAGTGATGTCGTACAAAAAGCGAGAAAGACCACTTATGGTGGGCGTGTTGGGGAGGTGGATGGGTGTTTTTTTTTAATATTTGTGACGTTGTTTCTGTTTTACTTAGTTTACCTACTTTTTTAAAGCCCAACCATGACGTTTTTCTCTTACCCTAACTTAAGTGGTTTCCTTGCCTGAACCTAACCGCGGACTTTTGCGTGGCGTACAAATAACATGCGAAAATGCTAAAATGGGTACTCATGACCGTGTAATGTTGTGGTATTTATACGCCTTTCAGTGAGACCGGGTTGGTTTGAGAGTTTGAAAGAGAGACTGAATAAGTAACAGATGTAAAAAAGAAGTAACCTCCGTGACGTCGAACGTGAAAACAGAAAGGCCAGTGCAACGGCACGGCATACTGGCAATGGGAAAGTAGGCTATCGCTTATTTTAGCGGGTTTATACGCGTTAATTTTGGTGGGAAAAGGTATTAGTAGAACGGCTCCCTGTACCTCGGACAACTCTCTCTTCCTCAGGGGTTTCGTGCAGAATTTGATCAAAAGGTCCATTCAAATATATTTGTTTACAACATGCACATCCAACGTTAGAAAGAGCAAACAGCTGACGGCAAGATGCACACACCTGAGCTGATGCACTGATCTGTTTTAGAAGTATCAAGACTTCGCTGCTATGACTCACAAGCCGGCGGCTCTTAAACACACAAAAACAAACTCTTCCTCTAAACCGAAGAAGAGGAACGTAATCGAGCAGCGGGCCAATTAGTCTCAACGTGGAGGAAACGGGACTTGTCAGTGAATGTGTGAAGGGCAGACGAGGAGAGCGAGAGCAGCAGTTTAGAGGGGCTTTATGCTAATGTCGTGTCTCAGTGCTGCTCGTGTCCTGGAGGAGACGAACCTGGGAGTGAGAACCACGTGTGACCCCTGGAGAAGCACTTTGCCTGACACCGGGATGATTGACTGCTCGGCTACTAAGGATATGCACATTTATTTAACTTTTCCACCGTGAAAGGTTCAAATTTAACTTGGACCAAATTAGCTTTGGAAGACTGGGAAAAAAATGTAACAGAACATAAAAAAAATACATTAACTTAAAAATAGATGAGAATGAATACTATGCAGTTAAACACAAGTACGACCTGTAGAGCAATATGACGACCTTCACCCTTTGCATTTACACATAAATACTACTGTTCAGCTCGCTCCACATTACGCTACTTTTACATTATTATATCCACAACTCAGAGAATCATACAGCTGTCAACCATTAAAGACCAATAGTCTACACTCATACCAGCAGCTCTGAGAAGCTGAATGAAAACACGTTTAGGGCTGAGCAATATGACGATATATATCGTCAAAACAGTATAAAAATGTTTATATTTTTCTATAACGTTTCTAACGAGATGTAGACTGAGCCTATATTTATTTATGTTTTCTTTATAATTACAATGGAAACTGTTATGTTCATTTTGCACTCAAGTTCTTAAAATAAGAAAATACTCAGTACTTTTATTTAAGTACTATTTATTTCTTAAATTATCAGAAAACATGCTATATCATGAAAGAAGACTTTGGCCATATTATTATTATTAACAATATTAATAATACTTATTATTATATATTCAAATTAGTAAAAATTGTTAGTCAAAGTTCTGAACTGATGTTGCTTCATGAAATCTTAACGTTTTTGGAGAACTGTTCCTTGTGTCGTTTAGGAGCCTGACATTAACTGCTCTGTCGTCTTCCTACCAACACGTTCTCATTCCCAACTCTTAGTCAGGGCCTCTCTGTGTCACTTCCTAATGCACAGGGTGGCCCAGCGCTTCAAACTATGACGCTCCACTGCGGTCGCAGTAAACAAGAACACTTGCTTAGGTTTAGGAAAGAAAACCACTTAGTTAGGTCTAGGAAAAAAGAGCATGGTTTAGCTTAAAATGACTACATTTGTTAGGTGAAATTCAACGTTGCGAACACAAAGACAGACAACACATTATCGGTTTCACACAGGAAAGAACAGTGGTCTCCTGAATGAAAGCCCTGTGTTTGTTGGATCACCAAAGTCATGAGGATTCATCCTCTGGACACCATATATATCTGCGTAATTGTATGGCAGTTCATCCAATAGTAGTTTATACATTTCACTAAAAAAGAAAAAGAGAGAAAAATTAAACCACACCCAACATCGCCGTCCCAAGGTAAAAGGTAAAATAACTTTTGATTATAGGCTTGAACCCAGATACATACATACAACACATCTTCTCCCACTGAGTCATAATGTGACTGATTGAGGCCGTAGCGGAGCGCTGCTCTTCAACATCCCTCCCCGGCCTAATTAAGATACTCGGCTGATTACAGACGTGTCTGATTAGGCCGTTCATTAAGTCTGCCCAGGGTGAGCGCTTCACAGCGGCTGCAGACCATCTTTGATATCACTGAGCGACACCGGATGGATACGAGCTTAATGGAGCACATTTGATCCCTCTTGAAAACATCGTTAACGCGTATAGGTGCCTCTTGATCTTCCACAAGCAACATGGCCGCCACTTGAGCACTTCTGATTTTTTTTTTTTCTGCCGTCCCCTCCTCCCGCGTCTCCCCGGATTGAAAGACAAAGCTGCCAGGCTTCCCCTCCTCGTCCTCCTCTCCTCTTATTTCTCCTCGTCTCGCCTGATCTGTCAGCGGGTGTCTCCCAGCCATCACTCCGTCTGACAGACGGACTATCTCTGAGTCGTCCGTCACTCCGCTGCCTCTCTGCAGCCGTCATCTCCAGCCGGCAGGGACACCCCCTGCAACACAGCCGTCACGCCGCACATGATGAGAGGCCCCATGTCTCCTGAAAATGGGGGGGGGAGCGCCATGAGAGGAATATTTCCACTGATTAAGGAGCCTCCCGTCTCATGTGGTCATTAGCATTGCTATCAGTGGTTGTAAAGTGAATTTTAATAGTCAGGATGAGGTTTGACCTTGGAGTTGGAGAGTGTGTTTCTGCTTTAATCAGACTCTGCCACTTGAACTATAATAGCCAGGCTCCTATCTGAAGCATGACATTTTTTCAATAAATACATCCCGTTTGTCAAAAGTATAAATTTGACGGCAATATTTCTCAGATTAAAGAGAGAGAGCAGATGATGAATACATGCATTTTAAGCAGCCCTGTCTTCTATAAGATTACGTTCCCATACAACCAACGCATTGTCATCCCAAATCAGTCATATACTGAGGCTTTGTCAGACTCCTCAGCGTCACTTTTCGGTCCAAATTAGACCAAAATGTTTTGGCGACGGCCAAAAACCAAGATGGTGACGGTCGAAGGCCAAGATGGTGACGGTCAAAAACCAAGATGGTGATGGTCAAAGGCCAAAAACCAAGATGGAGACGGTCAAAAACCAAGATGGTGACGGTCAAAAACCAAGATGGTGACGGTCGAAGGCCAAGATGGTGACGGTCAAAAACCAAGATGGTGATGGTCAAAGGCCAAAAACCAAGATGGAGACGGCCAAAAACCAAGATGGTGACGGTCGAAGGCCAAAAACCAAGATGGAGACGGCCAAAAACCAAGATGGTGATGGTCAAAGGCCAAAAACCAAGATGGAGATGGCCAAAAACCAAGATGGTGATGGTCAAAGGCCAAAAACCAAGATGGTGACGGTCAAAAACCAAGATGGTGACGGTCAAAGGCCAAAAATCAAGATGGTGAAGGTCAAATACCAAGATGATGACGGTCAAAACAAACAAAACCATTTAGAAATTGCCAAGAAATGACAGTAAAGTAAAATATAATGAAAAGTTGTACTATTAGAATTACCTGGAATTACTATTGGGTAATTACAGAGTAAAATGAAAGCAGAATAAAGGGCTTTGGTTAGTAATTATATGGAAATGAATTGTTATTGTAATGTTAAGTGGTAGAGCCCACATACAGGGTAAGAGCGGTGGGTTGTTTCTGTATAGGATACTCTGTAATTTCACAATGCTTTACAGTAATTCCAGGTAATTCTACTACTACAACTTGTCATTATATTGATTTTGCTGATTTTACTGAACTGTTTTTTCCTGGCAATTTCTTCACATTACTACGTTATTAACGTCCTGTAAATCAAAGGGTTACCCAAATGACACTGAGCGTTGTGAACAAACAGCTGACTCCTGGATGAAAGCCCTGTGTTTGTTGGACCCATCCATGTGTGTCTTTTTGCTCTTAAAAGCTACGACACCACACTCCCGGTGCATTTACCCTGAGCGTTTAATATTGACGCAGACATTGTAGTTAATGGAAAGCTCTGTGCATCTCATAACGACGCTAAAGTTTGCCTTGTGCGTCGGTATCTAACGCCGACGGCCGTGACAAAGCCTCGGTATTTGACACCCTGGGAATGAAAACGGGAAAATTAAAATAAGTGAATGTTGACTTTTGTTTTCACACGGGACACAAACAGCGTCCTCCTGGGTGAAAGTCGGGTGTTGTTTTTGACGCACCCATCCACCCCGTCCTCCCCTGTCATGGATTTCCATGGACTATCATTACAAACTTATTTGTGATATGTCAAAAACAAACGTAATCCACGACAAAATATGTTTCCCTCGCAACATATATTCACAGTTCAGTTTCGTTGCATGGAAACGTAATTTTTAGGAGACATTTTAAGAGCAGATTCTCTTTGCGTTTCTTCCTCCTAGATCAACGAAGAGACAGGAGCCAAAAAAAAGAGAATTTCAGTTCCAACACTGTGTCATAAATTAATAAATACGACCCGAGACTAAGTGAAGCTCAAACCCTAAAAGGAGGAACGTTCTAGTGGGACCATCTGATTGACACAGAGGAGCAATACACAGACACATGTCAGTGACTTGGAGAATTGGCCGTTGCTTTGTGTGGAAAATGAAACTTCCCCTCAGCAATTACGACTCTTTCCGACAGAATTAGAAAGGAAAGGTTGATGCAAGAGTGACAGAGAAGGTCGAGCTCTGTGGTAATAGTTTGGATCTGAACAGGTTGGTTTCAAGTTGTAGAGAAGTAACTCTTAGGTGCCACTTTTTTTTCAAGAGGTAATTTACAATAGGCGAGCAAAACACAAGACGTTTATTCTACTATTTAAAAGCTTCTTTGAGCATCAAGATAATATAGCTGTCCGATAGTGAAAACACCAAGCAATCAAGAAGCATGACACACAGGTTGCTATCCAGCTTCATAAACAGCTCAGGATGGTATAAGATTTATTCTAACCAGATTTTTAAAAGGTGTAAAATGATTTGTGTTCTTGAAAACATAATCTTTACACCTCCAAACTGAGGCGGACTAGAGTGTGTTAGGTCCAACCCAGACGCCAGAATAAAACGTTGTCATTGTACGTTTCTGTAAACCGTTGGATATGTTGACGTTTCTGAGCCAAAAATACGTTTCATATCAACATTTCTACATACGGGTATATCAACGTTATAGTGTTTTAACCGCTCATGGCACTTTTGGCATTTTGAAACCGCATTCTCTACGTCTAGGCAACAAATACTTGGTTAGATTTGGCTGAGTTTTCTCTTCCATTCTCCAGTAAACTTGCGGCGACGAAGCGCTTTGAGTTCAGGCTGGTGCAACGCCGAGGGTAGAGTACGAGCAGGGAGGCATCTGATTGGTTCATTCCAAGCGGACCGCGATGCAGTGATTGGTAGACGTTTTTACAGGATTGCAGCAGCTACAGATGACGGCTCATTTACGGTCCTTTTTCACAGCTCATCAGTAATGGATCGCTGTCGGGGTGTAAAGACCATTTCAACAAATATAACAAATAGTGTAGACTGGAGAACATCGTCAACCCTGCCTTTAAGATTAAAAGTCACGTGAAATATCAAATGTAAATTGAGACGTTGAAGGGGCCTCAACTCTGGTGGTATTGGGGGGTGGTGGAGCAGCAAGACAGCATTTACTGCAATGAAAGCAAAAAGATACGTTAAAAATCATGCCTCTTTTTATATCAGCGACAAAAGTACAAGAACAGGAAGGTATTTCAAATCAACGTTTTTAACTACCAACAGAAAGATCCAAAAAGAGCAGATACAATTTATATTTCTGATAGAGACTAGCTGTTCTCTCCTCCGTTGTAGAAACCATATTATTTGCATTGAATTGTTTTTCCTGCATTGTTTTCCTCCGTAGGTAATGACACTCATGTTTGTGTCATGTAGGGATTACAGGCTGGTGGCCAAATAACATCTTTTGGTTTCGCCAGCGGTGTGTCCCTCGGGGGCGACTTCCATTCAGGCAGTGAGATGGAGATGTGGAGTTATAAATGTATTTCCCCCTCAAAGCATGACAGATAGCTTTGATAGATAGGGAGCTGTGAGTGTGTGTCTGGATATAGAAATACCCACCACAGCTCCCACAGCAGCTGTGTGTATTGGTGCACTTTCAGACATTTTCCTATACAACTGTCACGTGGAGATACAATGAAATTGTAAAAAGGGAGACAGAGTGCACACGAAATGCTCATCATAAAGTAGTGCAACCTTTCCATCACTGTGCTTTTACCCAATACTCTCCCTGCATGCTGGAAAGAGCTTTAAAAAGAGTGATTTACCAAAGAGTACATGCCGAGCTTGAGACCGGAAAAATTGTATCATGTGACAGACACGGAAGTTGTAGTATACCGACATTTGCTTCACAGCCCCGGTGCTATTCCTGGGGGCTTGAGCTCAAACCGCGCCATGGTGTCGCGAGCAGCTCTCCTCCGCCGGGGAAAAGACATTTGGTGTATAACTCTGTTGCAGTCTGGGTGGAAACAGTAGGGCTTATACAGCGCCGGAAACATGAGATAACGAAAACTAGGAGAGGGCAATGAAAGCGTGAGTCTCCCGGGGGAAATCGGGAGAGTTGGCATGTATGGTATAGCAGCATAGTCGAAGTGATTCTGAATATATTTTTTATTTTGCTGACTTTACTGTCTTCTTCTTCGTTCCCTTAACTTCTGTCTCTTCTCTCTGTATCTTTCGTCAGACACAGTTCTCAGTATCCTCGAGTAAACAAAGACAACACACTGTTGGTCACCGCTCCAGTTTGTCCTCGGCCAATAAAAGCAGCTCTTCTAACAACGAGTGAACGATTGAATAAAAAAACAGCCACAAACTCTCCAAACACAGAGGACAATTGTTTGGTGCGGCGCGTTGTTGTTTGAAGTGGCGTCAAGTGCAGTTTCCAGTCCAAACATTGAACACCGCTGCTCACACAGATGCCCACGGTGACCTTGCTCGGTCTGTGTATCCACAGATGACAATGTTTGTGTGTGTGTGTGTGTGACTGAGCTGACTTTACATATTCTGTGTATCGCCTAGGACGAGGGGCTGATGAGGGAAGATGAACTGTTGATCGAATGAAGTTGTGCACATATTCAGCCTTTACTAAATCATAGTAACCCTCTCATTAAGCCATATGAAACCATGATTAGCCACACAGAAACTAATTCCAGAATAATTAGAACAATTACAGCTCTGATTCTCCAACAGAGCAGCTTAGTAGCCCTTCAGTACCCAGCCTGTTTATTATGCTGTTTATGACCATGTAAAAGTCGGTAATAAAATTTCACACCCACTGGAGAACATCAATATAGAGAGCAGAAGTCATGATGTCCGGGCTAGCCTCCGTTTCTAAAAATGAAGCATGTTCCCGGGGTTTACTTTCCATATTCTAAGATAAATCACTGCAGAGCTGGGTATTAGAAATAGAAAACTTTTGTTAAACAATGATTATTTTGTGAGCACAGGAAAAACTACAGCACCCATGAAAATTTACAAGCAACGCATCGTAACTTTTTTTCATCCACATCCCTAAAATTCCCCTAACCGGTCTCCTAAAAATGATGTTCCCCTGCAACAAAACTGCATTTTGAATTATGAAAATGTAATATGTTTCAGATTACGTTTGTTTTTTACGTATCACACATCCGTTTTGCAATTACAGTCCGCAAACACCAGACCTTTGCTCAAGAGATGGGTCGTGTCCTGTGTTGATGTTCACTTAATTGAATCATGATGTTTTTTTATTTAATCTAATCAAGTGGAACAACGGACCAGCTTTTCACTCTCGCAAGGATCCTGGAGGGGGCCTGGGAGTATGCCCATCCAGTCTACATGTGTTTTGTGGACTTGGAGAAGGCATATGACCGGGTCCCCCGGGAGATACTGTGGGGGGTGCTGCGGGAGTACGGGGTGAGGGGGGCACTTCTCAGGGCCATCCAATCCCTGTACGCCCAAAGCGAGAGCTGTGTTCGGATCCTCGGCAATAAGTCGGACTCGTTTCCGGTGGGGGTTGGCCTCCGCCAGGGCTGCGCTTTGTCACCAATCCTGTTCGTGATATTCATGGACAGGATATCGAGGCGTAGTCGGGTGGAGGAGGGTTTGCAGATCGGTGTGCTGGGGATCTCATCGCTGCTTTTTGCAGATGATGTGGTCCTGTTGGCATCATCGGTCTGCGACCTCCAGCACTCACTGGATCGGTTCGCAGCCGAGTGTGACGCAGTCGGGATGAGAATCAGCACCTCTAAATCTGAGGCCATGGTTCTCAGCAGGAAACCGGTGGTTTGCCTACTCCGGGTAGGGAATGAGTCCTTACCCCAAGTGAAGGAGTTTAAGTATCTCGGGGTCTTGTTCGCGAGTGAGGGGACGATGGAACGTGAGATTGGTCGGAGAATCGGAGCAGCAGGGGCGGTATTGCATTCGCTTTACCGCACCGTTGTGACGAAAAGAGAGCTGAGCCGGAAGGCAAAGCTCTCGATCTACCGTTCAATCTTCGTTCCTACTCTCACCTATGGTCATGAGGGTTGGGTCATGACCGAAAGAACGAGGTCGTGGGTGCAAGCGGCCGAAATGGGTTTCCTCAGGAGGGTGGCTGGCGTCTCCCTTAGAGATAGGGTAAGAAGCTCAGTCATCCGTGAGGGACTCGGAGTAGAGTCCTTGCTCCTTTGCGTCGAAAGGAGCCAGTTGAGGTGGTTCGGGCATCTAGCACGGATGCCTCCTGGGCGCCTCCCTTGGGAGGTGTTCCAGGCACGACCAGCTGGGAGGAGACCACGGGGAAGACCCAGGACTAGGTGGAGAGATTATATCTCTACTCTGGCCTGGGAACGCCTCGGGATCCCCCAGTCAGAGCTGGTTAATGTGGCCCGGGAAAGGGAAGTTTGGGGTCCCCTGCTGGAGCTGTTGCCCCCGCGACCCGATCCCGGATAAGCGGTTGAAGATGGATGGATGGAAGTACTTTTGTTGCGTTTTTTTGTGCAACAATAATCCGAGAGAAAATATGTTTCCCTCGAAACGTAATTGAGAATGTATGGAAACGTAATTTTGTCAAATCGTGGTGTTCAGCCTGCGAAGGTCTAGGGCAGGGGAATTCAAAATGGGCTTTTGAATTAAGTTTTATTACTTGTGGAAACAGTTTCACTTTGGCTCTCTCTAAGTCTGTTCATCGCTGCAGAAAAAAATATTTTGGGTAATGTTTTATATATTTTTTGTGTACATTTTTCTATTTATGATTATTGACTTTTGTACTGTTTTTCTCCTTTTCTTTTCTCTTTCTATGTTTATATCCTGTGTGTATTGCCGTGGACGTGGTCTCGTGCTCCTGGTTCACGCTCTGCTCATCATACTCACCTCCCTGCAATCAGCTCATCAACCTGCAGTATATCTACCGCAGCTCTCCAACCGCTCCTCACCACATTATTGTCTCAACCTCTGTGGTAGAAATACTTCAGGCCAACGCTATAGTCTCTAGTCAAATGATTCTCCTTGTGTTGTTAACTTGCCTCTTCTGTGCTCACCTTCCAGCAAATCTCCCAGTAACCACCTATAGCTTCCAAACTACTCATCACGCTCTTCCCCCATTCAATCATCTATCTGCAAAATAAAAACTCTTTTCTTATCCTTGTATGTGAAAACCTACTTAACAAACCTGATTCAAATAAATAAGTCAGGATGAATATTGTTTTCTCAACAAAAATATCATTTTAATTTCAGTTCCTGCACACACACACACACACACACACACACACACACACACACACGTAGACTTGTGTGAAGGGTGTGTCCATGACGACGACCATTAGTTATCAACATCTGTCTCCAGATCCCAGACCAGTGCTGACATTGAGGCCAGCTGTTTAACTATACGGTCTCATGTGGTTAAGAGCAGAGGACGGGTGGGACGACGTTTCCTTGTCGAAGAATATATGAGGAGAAAAGACGTCTGTCTGTCTTAATCACCTCACACCTATCCTCCGCCTCATCCTCCGTCTCATCCTCCCATCCCAGATGCCAACAGCAGCCAGCCAAAATCTGAAGATCATTTTTTATCTCCGCTTTTCATATTTTCTCTCGTCCTTTTTCTGTGTCCTATTTCTCCGTCTGTGTCTTTCCTCCCGTGTCTTTAACTCTGTCTCCATCCCGTTGTCCTCGCTGTTTATTACTTATTGACCATCTCTCTGTCACTCTCTGTTTCTCTCGCCCTCTTTTCTCTGTGTCTCAACATGGTATCTATGAAGACAAATGTCACCCCAAGGATACATGATACCTATTTTCCAGCCAAAGTCAATCTGCCACCATGTAACAAGGATAGATCCTCGCTCGAAAGGACACAGAGGTGAAGAGAGAGAGAGAGAGAGAGAGATGGTCTGTATCTCAACAATATTCATATTTTCTGCACAAGCATTGGCTCAATCAGATAGTGATATGACCAGCTCCTTCTTGGCAGGAGAGAGCATTTTATCCATTCATCCCGGCTCTTGGAAAGGATAAATCTGGTTTATTAATACAACCTGGGTCTTATTCTCTTATTTTTTTTTTTGGACATCATTTCCATCAGTTATGATAACACTGTACTCACAAGAGTAATTGGTGAGATCAGGAAACACGGCGACGTCGCTACAAGAAAGCCAGACAGCGTGAGGAACGAGCAGAAAGACAATCAGACGGGTTGTAAACAAGCCAACAATTATCTAAACCACTAAACCGGAGCAGGAAATGTTGCATTTTCATACAAAACGCAGGACTTTGACACTGGAGAAAAGGGTTCAAGTCCTGTGTGTTGTCAGGAAACGCACTTTGGTTAGCAAAAGATGTGGTTTTGGCTACACAGTATAAGTCCAGTGAACACGTTGTGTCTCGTGCTTCAAGTTACTGTGGACTTTTTCTGTATTAAACCAAGACGATCTTTCCATAACCTTATTTAACAAAGTGTTGTGAGCGCCTAAACATAACCATAAAAAATGCTGTAGTTGCTACGAGTGGATATTGAAACAGTCCACTCGTCGTGAACATTTAGGAAAACAAATGAAATACGTCATCTGCAAACATTTTCCTGATTCCTCCCTTCAGTATCTACTGTATATTTTACAATGCAGATTCTTTAATTAACAACATTTCCTTATTATTGTGATTAAAAAAATGTGTTTACTTAGGTAAAAATGTACTTAGACAAAAGTATAAAGTAGGTTAGTTCAAATGTACTCTCGTAAACGTTACTGTTACATTTTTAAAAGGGAAAGAATTCAAAATTAAGTGCATTAACATGTCAAAATATAAATCACACCGCAGAGCCCCTACAGTATGTCCAAAACCAACAATACATTTATTTTCTATACCTTTACTTACTATGCACTATGCAAGTTACCGCAATAACGCGTTAACGCAAGTTTGTGTTAAGGCCCCAAACTTCTTTAACGCATTAATGCAACCATTTTTCAGCAATTAAATATTTTAATTAATTGACAGCCCTAATAAATATACAACCAGTCTATTTAGAATTAATCAGAAAAGAGGACAAAACTCAGACAATTACACAAAAATAAAAAGATATATGGACACTGCGGTGGGTGTAGCAGGCGATATTAAGTCTCATATATTATATAACCTGACACTTCTTATAGAATCAGAAGCAGAATAAAACATCACCAAAGCAACAACATGGCTATACATATATAAACAATATGAACACAGTAACTGCAGCCATAAACACACACATTAAAGCAAAAAGAGAGCAGCACAGCTTTACAACTTGTTTCCCTTCCCTTAACCAAGTGCTAAACATAACCATAAAAAAATGCTGTAGCTGCTACGAGCGGATGTTGTAGGAAAGCAAATGAAATACGTTGTCAGCGAACATTTTCCAGATGCCTCCCTAAAGTCAACATTTCCTTATTGTATTAATAATAATAAAAAAACGTAATTAGGGCAACATTATCATAAAAACGTATTTGCTTTTGCAATTTATCAATATATAAATGTTATTTCTAAGAGACAAGACTGGCAAGTATGATACAAAGTCTGTAAGATGTTTATCCAGATCTCAGCAGTACAATGTTATTATTACCGATGTCCAAAACTACAAAAATAAGAACCAAGTTATAACCTTTAATGAGCCTGTTTGTCTTCCTGTTTGATCTGTTTTGTCATTTAATTCAACTAACAGTAAAATCTTAGTGCATGGTCTTTGCTTTAATAAACATAATAAATATCAATATGTGTGGAGGAATGAGGAGCATACAGATGTGTGTGTTCATGACGGGTAATTCATTGTGTTGTGACAGTAATTCTGAGGGATTGTATTGATTGGTCCTGATGGAGGCTGAGATATCAAGCAGAAGGACACTTGTCTCTGTCCGTCTCTCACACACACACACACACACACACACACACACACACAGTTTCATGTCTAGAGTTGCCACATCAGTGGATAGAAATAGAAAGTAATCACATAGTTAAGTGATTAGACGACAATTTCAGTCTACAAACCACTCTTTGCCTTGCCCTTGTGGAGTGCGCCGCATTTTAACGACTGGAAAGGGAATTCAGTGGCAGCTCGCTTCATCACTGGCCGGCAGGAAACCGTCGCTCTTCAGTCGCCGCATGTGATCCACTGAAAATGTTCTTTCTTTTTGTTTTTATTTTATTTTCTGATGATTTCTGCTTTGTGTGTTTGTCATCCCCTTATGAAAAAGCAGTATACTTCAAGTTTAAGTATACTAATATCATTGTACTAGCAGTATACTTATAAGCGTACTGCTTAAATACTTCTTGGGACTAAATTGGCCCACTTCTTAGTTTATAGAAGTATACTTTTAAGTGTACTTTAAGTGTAAGAATAGTACACTTTGAGTACACAACTAGTTTACATTTAAGTCTTATTCTGTACTGCAACTATACTATAAGTATACAGATAGTTTACTAGTTTTATACTTGAAGCCCACTTTGTAATTTATGAAAGTGCACGTAAACTACTAGTTAAATGGGTTTTATACTACATGTATTCTAACTTGTAATTTTCTTAAGTATATCTTGATCAAAAGATTAAGTACAAGTACTTAGACTTTTCTGTGTACTTGTCAGTACAAGCCAAGTACACTTAGATTTTTCTGTATACTTGTCAGTATAAGCCAAGTATACTTTTGTTAAGTATATCTCTGATAAGTGCATAAAAAGTCAACTGAAAGTATACTCTCTTATTTTAAGTTTAAAAGAAGTATAGTAATAGCACACTTAAATAAACTTCCTTTTTGTTAAGGGTCTTCACCACTGAAAAAAGGATAAACGAGTATGAAGTTACCGGTCAACTGCACGATGACCTCCTGTCATGTCAGGGTGCACAACCTCAGCGGCCGAGCGTGGCGTCTGACCATGTGGCTGTCCAATAAAACTACACTGGCTCAGGTGTCTCTGGGTCTCTCCGTTTGCACAGGTTGGTTCAGACCTAACAGGTACCACTTTCTCATTATTCTGTAATGGCTCTTTAATTGGTCTTTTAATGGAGCTTTTTTTAAGGGCTTAATTGGTGTTTTGCAGCGTAGCCAGCAGTCCCCCTCCGCCTGCCAGAGAGAGCGGGGGTCCTTAGGGCGCTCTCAGGTGTCTGAGCTGATTGCCTGCCTGCCTGTTTGCTCTCAATCTGTCAGTGCCGCGGCCATGCTGGCGAGAAAGGAAGCAGGAGAAATGTGTGTGTGTGTGTGTAGTGAAGGCGTCTGCATGGCACGCCATCCTTCAGGCGGCACCACGACAGGACCCATCTGCCAGCCAAAACAGAAGGACTGGTCGGAGCAACTCTGGCACAAACACGGCTCACCTCACCTCCCTTTAATAAGCCCTTTCTTCTCTCAAGTCATCCTCCTCTGCATTCATCCAGCTATCACTCTCCTCTGTTAACCTTATCCACCCTCTGCTGTTTATCTTCACCCTCCAATCTCATTTCCATCCTCCTTCTTTTAGAGCAGTGACTTATCTCTCTCTCTCTCTCTCTCTCTCTCTCTCTCTCTCTCTCTCTCTCTTGTTTAGCCTCTCCTCCTCTCACTGCAAACAGATGAGCCTGTCTCCTCTCTTGTTTAAAATAAGAAATATATAAAGCGCACTCTTAACTGAAATCTATTTTTGACTCGTAAAATGTTCCAAGCTATATTTTATTCTTGCATTAAATCCCTTCTTATATCCATCAGTTACTCCCTTCATCCCTCCCTCTCCCTCTCTGAAGCAGGTGGGTGGATTAACACAGTATTCCTATTGATTTATCTCACTGAAAAGGCGGGCTGCAGTGGGTGTTTTGCAAACCCATTGGTGTTATATTTTACCTATAGACTTAAACTGTCTGCACTGTATCCTCTACCTCTGCTGGTTTGACCCCTGGAGTTCCCCTCCCTAGAGTCAGGGGTCAAAGGTCGTAAAGGCGGGTGACACCGGAGTTGGGGATAAGCTTTCTGAAAAGCAAGTTGCAGTCTATAAAATTAGCATGTGTGTGTGCGTGTTTGTTGGCTTGTCTGGCCCCAGACGGGCTAACTGGGAGGTGATTATCATCCCGTCACTGCTGGAGTGTGACTGACAGACTTTCTCATCAGGTAGCGACGAGTCATTCACACAATGACACACAGAAACAGGTAGTGACAGCGAACACGTGCAGGTGCTTGTCCATTAATACTCACAGAGCTGATTCATAGTTAAAGGTGCTAAATGATGATGAGAAAGGGAGCATCTATTGCCTCCATACAGCTCTCAACATGGAGATTATTGAGGTGGTGGCTCACAACTAACGGTGCTAACAGTGAAAACAATGCAATACTGCTGACAGAGCTAACAGTGTTAACCTGAGGGGGAACCGGAGGCTTATGGGACGATGCCATCATCAGCTGTAACCGCCGTATGAGAGCAGTGCAGAGCGGCGGTCGTGAGCTAGCCAGTGGGGCACGCTCACATGCACGAACATGCACCAACATGCACGCGCAGCCGGCCTGGCTATGTCAAAAAACTCGTCACATACTGATGCTTTGTCAGACTCACTTTTAGGTTGTAGTAAACACATGCTTAACGACCCCTCGGCGTCACTTTTCGGTCGCAATAAACACATGCTTAACGAACCCTTGGCGTCACTTTTCGGTCGTATTAAACGTGGTTAGCGACGTAGTGGGAATGAGAACAGGCTGGTTTACAACACACACAGAGTGAGAGTGACTTCATTCTCTGCTCAGGTAGACATTACTCCTTTATATCTTTACATAGATAATAGTTGTTTGCTGCTATATTAACGCTCTTGATGTCGTATAGAGGACCTTTCAAACAAACACATACTATAAAGAAATGTACATAAAGAAAACAAAACTTTTAGTCTGCAAATTTGCAAGGGCATACACACACACAAACACACATCATTCTGCTCACTATGACCTGTTCTGTGCATGTTCAGCCGTGCAGAAAGTAAATGTTTTTCTATGAGCTTATAGTTTATTGAGAGAGAGAGCAGATTCAACCTTTACACATGATGGACAAACCACGATGCTTTCAGAAGGACAGTCCATCCGAGAACACAGCGGGGAGTTCTCACTGATGTTCACTTTCTTCATTTAGCTGCTGTGACCTGAACTCTGTCAGGACTGGTTTGGGAGAGCGAGGCCCCCGTCCAGTAATTAGCAAGCTGCAACGGGGGCAGACTGTTGGGACACGGCTGCCAACATGACGCTGCAAAATTCAGAGAAAATTCATTTTTCAAAGTGGAGTGTTTTGCAGATTAAATGTGCAGGGATCTCTCTCTCCATATCTCAGAAGTTTTATTCAGCAGCTGGAGCAATCAGCTTTAAAAGTATACAAAATTCAAGTAATAAGTTTTTACTTACGTATTTTCACACAAAATGCAAAAACTTTGAAAAAAGCTAAATACTTCTTTCCCAAACAAGGTACATTTTTCTAAGCTTTCACACCTGGAATAAAGGCATCACCCAATCACATTGTGCGGAACGTATTGATTTGCGCCTATAGTTATGAAACAACAACACAAAACGACCTTGAAACATTTCATAAGAAAAGCCCAAAAGACATATAATATTCGCAGGCGAGTATTTCGTATTTTTGTGTTGTTTATTCGTCACGCCCTTGGTGTTAAAGGCCTTAAGTTATCGACTATCTGGTGAACACAGTGGAGCATTTAGCAGCTGGAGAGCCAGATATTCCCCTCAGGAGTTGATGGAGTGAGAAGGAGAGTAAATATTGGACTTTAATTTACCGAGTGGTCAGAAACACGACTCCAGATGAATGTTGCTCTGTAACTGCTGTGTAAATAGGCAACTATTTGTAGCAAGTTTGCCAATTTAAAAAGTGTTTTCGCTGCCAAATACTCCGTGGTTGCAGGTTTGATATGTAAAAAAAGTGCAAGATTCAACCATTTGTGAGGTGAAGAATTCATTGATCAAGGTGTAAATCTAGTAACATGCACGCACAACGATGAAATCGGTATAAACTGACATTCTAACAACCACCAATTCAAGAATCTTCCACTCTCTGGTTTGGTAAAAACAAATAAACTTATCTAATAATTTTATGCTCAAGAAATTCAAAGTGTACAGTGGAATCTTGTATTCTAGTATTTACTAGCCAGATTTGTCGACCAGAAGAATTTAGATTCATGATATACAGTAGAAGTATGACACTATGTCCTGCATTTGGCTCGATTTTGCACGTCAAATCCTTTCAATCCATGTTAAAAAACTCTACGCATGCACACACACATGGTCCAGCCACAGGAGATGAACAGGCTGTCATTAAAATGACATCAACCATAAATAAACAGCCATATGTTCCTGTGACATGGAGTGTACATACGGTATGTATGAGGGTAATGTGTCCTTATGATGAAGGTTGACATGACACAGACGTGTGAGCGTAACAGGCCTCACACACTGTAAGAGCAAATACTCTGCGCCCCAAAATGTCGATGACATCTGTTAGCAGAACAGTTATTCATGTTGGGAACACCTTTAAAAGGATGTATTCAGATCATCAAGTTTTTATGTAACTATATGAACTCATAAACTCAGAGAAAGTAAATTATAAGTCATCCTAAGTGAGAGCTATACTTATCCCATTATCTTTGGATTGAAGTCGTACTAAATGTAATGATATAGGGGGATTAAAGGATGCCTTGCTGCGTCTAGGACTAAGGGCACAGCCACTTTGTTGAAGATTCAGGTATTAACAATTCAGTAATTATCATTAGTGTCATTATGTCCTTTCCTCTCCTCCTCCTACTCCCCTCGCCGCTCCGCGCTCTTCCTCCCTCTCCCATTGGCAACGTGTAATCATCCCAGTTATCAATCACGGCGCGTTGCCCCAGGCACAGAACTGTAATACCTGCGATGACGGAAATGATTCATATCCACAGCTCGCTCATTATATCAACACATACGCATTTGGTCTGGCTCAAACATTTATTCCCTCACTCAAAGTTTGAGTTTTGATTTAGTACACATAAACAGTATTTCCCTTTATTTACCTGGAGTCTATGGCGGGGAATAAAATGCTGTAGTGATTACTGCAACAAGTCAGAGAGGTTTCATAATGTCTGTCTGAGGAGCATCATGGTCATTTTCTTTTTTTTTAATTTTTCAAATATGAATGCTCAAAGTTTACAGATAATGTATTGTTTCCTCCAGTACACATTTAGTTTGCTTAGTGTCTGAAAAAACATATCACTGTACAAATCAGTTTGACAACTGATAAAACAAACTGCAAAACAACTTTTGCAGGGCTTTTGTGGGCGTGAATCTGCCGTATATCATTAATAATAAAAAAAAATCTTCAATCTTAAAGAAATTTAAAAAAAAAAAATGCTAAACAAAACCACAGAGCTCATCCGAAGCAGGTGCAAATCTCTAAAAACAGCCCATTATTAATGGCAAAGTGAGACCATATTCCTGTGTGCAGTCTTAAGCATATGTCGGGTGTAGAATATTCATGTACAAACAGTATTATGCAAGAGTATCGCGCCTGTAGGTGTTGCAGTATCCATATGCAGAATACTGGCGGGTAGGTGCTGTGGACACAGCGGCAGCTTGTGAGCATCGTTTTTCAGGCTATAAGATCCAGTTCTGATGTGATTGTTTGATTTCTGAGGGGTTTCGAGGAGTGTTTAAAAAACTCAGCAGAGTTGAGGGGAACAAGTTGGGTACATTTTTCAATGATACCAGCAACTCCTTTCATATTATACTGTTCCAGCACGTTCCCACGAAAAGGCGAACCAATGACACGATAATGTACGCCATGTAGTCTGTACTGTACCGCTTATGTTGGGCGGCATGCGAGGCGTATGGGTCCAACAAACACACGACTTTCAACCAGGATACCGGTGTTAGATTGTCACGTATTTTTTAGTGATGTATACTCATTCAACGGTTCGTATGATATCTTTAGAAAAAGTTATTCCTCCTTTTTCGTTCGTTTTCCTACGAATGTCCAGCAATACGTGTCAATTTCCACTCGTACGTGCATACAGTTTTTTCAAAATAAACTCCCAAATGAACTCTCTACAGGAACAACTTCCTTTTGGTTTTGGGCAATAAAAGTACTTGGTTAGGTTTAGGAAAAGATTGTTGTTTGGGTTAAAATAACTACAGAAGTGGCGTCCAAAAAATTGCATTCAAATCCATTGCGGACTTTTGGAGTAATCCTGCAAACAAACAAACCAACAAACCAACAAACCAACGCCGGCCTTGGCGGAGTTAATAATAACTCCCTGTGTAGGATGACCTCTAGGTCTCTGCAACATGATGTTCATACTGTGCTGAAATGAACTAAAACCACTGGCTGCTTAGCTAGAAGGTAAATATCAAATATATGCAATATTTAATCGTTGAGTTAAAACATGCAAACTGGCAGCGTGTTCGTTTTAAACTCCCCCGCTGGCTTCCTCACCTTCCTCCCCCCTCGCCTCCCCATCACTCTCTCAGTGCTCTCATACAGTCAGTCATCTGCTCTGTGGTGAGCTCCAGGTTGGAGGTCATGTATCAGGACAGGCAGGGGGGTGCTGTTTCTGGTAGACCCCCCCCCCCCCTTTGGGTTCCCATCTGTCTGACGGTGGGGTCGAACTGAACTGTGCCATAAGCTGTGTGAGCAGAATGCAGAGCAGGGAGCGACACTGATTAAGATCACCCATGTGGATTCTTATACCGGAGTCCTGACAGCTTTGGTCTGTCCATTAACATCAGATTGGGCATTTCTTTTTTAAATGTCATATACTTTTCTGTATATTTGAAAGCAAAGGTGGAAGATGCTACAAAAGTTTGAAAGTGTGTTTAGCAAATTACTGCTCTCCAAACTTTCCAGGAACTCCAGTTGTTTCTGTTGTTTTCCTCCGGAGCCCTCTTGTTTTCCTCTTATCTCTGTACGTTCATGAAGTGCCGTCTTACAGCCTCAGGATAAGTGCAAATTTTTTTTACTTTCCCCCTCTTAGACTGCAGTGGGAACTGTTTTTTACTCCAGGTACCGGCAAGGGACAAGGATCAAAATAGACAACTTCACTGCCAAAATTACAGGTTGCAAACAAAGCCGCCAAGACCCCTTCACACTCTCTCTCTGAAAGCTTTTCATTCACTATGTGCATCATCTTAGAAAAATACAGCAGTTTAAAAGTCCGACAGGAGATCAAATACAAAACCCTTCACACAGGTGCTGAATTCACTGCCCCGCAGAGCGCTGCTGGACTCAGTCGCCACTTACATCGTTGGCTTCTATAATTTACCTCTACGGCCGCGTCTCTCCAAAGTACACTCATATGCAACTACTGTTAATTTACATGTGTTAGACAGGGGCGGACCCCTGGGCACAGAAAAAGACCCATCATCTCTCCAATGGGAGCAAGACACACAGACTTTTGTCTCTGGTTGTATTGCTCTTTTTTGTGGTCGTTTTGTGCCTCTTTGAGTGGTTTTCCCTTGTCAATCATGAGTATGCATTTTAGCGTTTCCGCATGTCATTTGTACGCCACGCCAACGTCCGCAGTCGGATTTAGGCAAGAAAAAACACTAACCTAGGTTCAGGAAACTAAACTACTTAGTTATTTTAAGGCCAACCAAGACGTTTTTCCTTAACTTAGGTACGTAAACTAAGTAAAATACATACGTAAATCAACGTAACACAACTACGGAAAACACATCACAAACGTCACTAATGTAACTAACAAAACGCTGGTCTCGAACAGAGGTTTCCTGGTTAAAAGTTCTGTGTTTGTTGGACCCATCATCCTCCCCGTCACAAACTCTCCGTAGCATTCATATGCAAGTGTGTTTACATTGCAGTCAATGCAGGATAAATGGCGTACAATTGAAACGCGGAAATCAAGAAAGGCGTTCTTAATACACACTAAATGTCTTGTGCATTATCGTGGCATTTTCGTGCAAACGGGCTGCAGATTCGGTTTCATGCATTATGACCACAGTCTTTACCTAAACCTTAACCAGTAGAGGTGGCAGATGAGGAAATGCTCATATAATCACATGGGTCGCTGACAAATGACAGACTTTATTGTGTTGGTATGAAGACTTCACATACATATGAGTGTGTGTAGTGGTGAGTGTGTGTACTTGTACATGGGATGGAAAGACAGGTCAAAGAAGCAATACTTTATAGTTTATTGATGCAGTTTTGTCCTCTGGGATGAGCAGCCTCGCTTTTTTTTAGCTGCATTTTTTTGTCCTGGACATGACTTTTGTTTGTGTGCGTGTCTGCTGTATGTGCAGTGGTATGAGAGGACTTGACAGGTCAGCACAGCGCTGTGCAGAGAGGGGAGAGTCGACCTTGGCCGTTTTATTGAATTAAAGTTATCTCTAGCTGTATCTGTAGTATGTGTGAGTGTTTTGTTCCGTCATTGGGAAATAGTGGATATGCTGTCCTGATCTTGAAATTGACATTTATGGCTTTATGATGCCATGTAAGAAAGGACAAAGAGGAGAGACTGGGAGATTTACTTTATCCCCTTTTTCTTTGTCTGTAGCCATTCCTCTAGTAGTGGGGCGGGGGGGTCAGTGTATGACAGACGTCCGTTTTGACCTCATTGTTTTTGGGTCACGCTGAGTAGCCACTGTAGGATGCCTACTAAGTGGACTACACAAGATGGGAGGACAAAGTCAGAGAAAGTCTGAGTGGAGGACAGAACTGGAGGGGGGTACTAATACGGAAAGATGAAAAGAAAGAACTACGTCACTGTTGGTCGGCCCACCAATTTGCTCCACGCTGAAATATCTCAACAACTGTTGGAAGGACATTCATGGTTCCCAGAAGAATGACTTTGATGATCCACTGACTTTTCCTTTTAAGTATCTTAGTATCTAATAGATTGGTTTACAACAGTGGACAACTCCGGGGTCTGAAAAGTGAAGCCAATGCTGAAGTGCCTTAAACTTGCATTCTCTCTAACAGCCAGCAGGGGGCGACTCCTCTGGTTGCAAAAAGAAGTCTGATTGTATAGAAGTCTATGAGAAAATGAGCCTACTTCTCACTTGATTTATTACCTCAGTAAACATTGGAAACATGAGTTTATGGTCTCAATCACTAGTTTCAAGTCTTCTTCAATACAGCATGATGTTCATTTAGTAGATTATGGTCCCATTTAGAGTCAAATAGACCATAAAGCAGGGGATGCTTTATGGTGTAGCTACCTTGTGATTGACAGGTCGCTACCACGGCGTTGTCCGGTCTGGGAGTTGTCCGTGTTTTCGTCTTCCAACTTTAACTCTTTCACAGTGTGTTTTCAGTTCATGAAAGTTAATTATAACCTTTTTTGGTCGCCTAAAAATGTATTATTCAGCGTTCAGTTGTACTTAGCTCCACCCTCTTGTGTCACTTCTGGTTGCAAAGAACCTAGATGGCGACGGCCAAAATGCAGAACTTGAAGCTTCAAAACGGCAGTCCACAAACCAACGGGTGACGTCACGGTGACTACGTCCACTTTTATTATTTACAGTCTATGGTTTACATTCATTATATAAAAACATTCATTATTCCCAGACAATAACATTGGTGATCCCTTAACGTTTCATCCAGCACCATTATCAGGTCAAAATGTGTCCAATGCTTTGGTTTATTACCAAATACATGCAAAACTAGCAACATTGCTTCATCTTAAAATATTGAATTTACAAAAACTCCAAATGAGAAACACTGGAACTTGAATTTTTGTTTCCCATATATCCTATTTGAAAGGCTGGAGAGAATTTTTTTTTAGTACTGAACATTTCTTTTTACAGGAAATGTAGAATGGCACAAACATGAAATCATAGTACTGAGAAATTAAACTTCTAACATGTAATTCTGCAATTTCTGTCAATTTCAAGCAAAGGATAACCTTACATTTAACCTAAAAATAACCAGAAAATTATATGTAGGCAGGTTATGTTTCATTATGGGTGATACTGTTTGGAAAGAGACATCTTTTGGGTACTTTTCGGTTCGACAGATTAAACCCGTTGGGTTGTAATGGAGAGCAGCAGCCTTCTGCAAACTCCAAAGTGAGTTTCTTGATTAAAATTCAGACTAGAATTGTGCCTCCGCGTTGAATAACTATAATAAAAATGACGTTAGAAGTGAAAGCACGGAGGAAGTCAACATTTGATTTGTGATTATGGGACTAAAACATGCAAAATCACCAGTATGATGGTTTAAAAGTCCCCCATCTGCTTCCATCACTCATTGCCCCTGTGGTGGGCTACAGGTGGGGGATGCTGTTTCTGGAAGACCTCCCTTATGGGTTCCCATCTGTTTGACAATGGAATGGAATTAATGTGTCCCATAATCTGTAGACATAATCTGCAATCTGATCTGGCCCATAGCCTGCAAAAAATCTGTGCCATAATCTGTCCCAAAACAACCTCCATGTTCTGCTTGTTTGTCACATAAGATGTGATATGGGGTTAATATTACATCATCACTCTGAAATCTGAGTCAGTTGACTTTAAACTGCTAACAAATCTGTCACAACATACATTTACACAAATTGGTCTTTTTAAAAATTGAATGTAGGCGCTGCGTCACAATTTGAGTTTCCCTTTGACCCATCGGATGGAGCGTTTGGAGAGCGGCAGAAGCTCCAAACGCTGCAGTGACTTTATTGATGAAATGGAAGATTAATCAGCATTATAGTCCAAAAAAAGAAGCTTGATAAAAAAATAACGCAAAGCCAGAAAGAACTGAAATTATCTTTAAAAAGAGAGAGGGTGAGGCTGAGATGTAGAAAGAGATGATGGATGTGGCAAACTGAACAGAAATAGGACAGTCGATTAAAACTTGTGTAGCACACTGAAACGGTTACTTGACATTTCTTTTTGATTAATGTGCCCAGTTAATTTAATTTCACTTTATATAAAGGTTTTGGTTAATTCATTATTAGGAAAAACGGCTTTGAACTGAACTGAGGCAGGCTGGTCTCATATACTCAATACACTGTAATTCGTACATATCCCACAAAATAAATGACGTTAAGAGGAGAATAACAAGAGAGGAGGTTGGGATGGGTGGGGCAAAGAAATCACAGACTTTCACCCAGGAGACAGCTGTTCGTGTCCCGTGTGAAACCAGAAGTCAACGTTGATTTAATTGTCACGTAACTTTCGTACTAAAATAACGCCACTTCTGTAGTTATTTTAACCCGAACCACGATCTTTTCCTAAACCTAACTAAGTTGTTTACTGTGAAGACGGAAGTTTATTTTGAAAGGATTGGAGCGGAAATTGACACTTGCGTCACGTGTTGCTGGACATTCGTAGGAAAACGCACGAAAAATGACGAATAACTTTTCGTAAGATACCATACGAACCGTTGCATAAGGATACGTTGACTGAGGATACGTTGACTGAGGACATTGTTATTAAAAGGTTGCAGTAAAAGAAGATGGACGTGTTTTTTCTCTGTTCATTTTCGAGGTGCAACACTTGTAATAGAGTAGTTACAGGCCCTTTAAGTGCTTCTGCAGTCACATATCTTGAAGTCAGAGGTCAAGGGATCCTTTTGAAAATGGCCATGGCAGTTTTTCCTCGCCAAGATTTAGCATAAGTTTGGAGCGTTATTTAACCTCCTTCTCGACAAGCTAGTATGACATGGTTGGTAACAATGGATTCATTAGGTTTTCTAGTTTCATATGAGACGGCTATGACCTAAAAAATGAGTTATCGCGTTAACTTTGACAGCCCAAGTTCGAAAGTTTTGTATGTAGAAAAATGAGCACTACCATTACGAGGCGCCGATATCAGCAAGTTTCAAATCCTACTGGGCTTCGACCGGGCCCAAGTCACAAATCTGGAAGTCAATCCTAATTTGTGATTATCTTATCTTTTATCTTATCAGGTTACACGAGAACAGACTGCTGGATGTTAATTAGTTCTTAGATACATGCAATTTGCATACTGAACACTTTTTTAATGAATCATTTCTAATTAACTTTGAATCAGGTGTCAAATGTCATTAATGAATTATTATTTGCCTTCTTTATGCACATAGAAGTTATTATCTCTGTCCATTCTCAAGTAAAGTATCATACAGTATCATGGTCTTACTCTTTCGCCCTAAACAAGTGATGTTTTAACTAATATTAATTCACAAACCAGAAACAAAGTTCTCAGAGAACGCCTCTAATCAGAGAGCATTTAGTGTGACTTTAACGTGACAGTTGTTTAGAGAGTATACGGGCGGGGGAGAGCGTGAGTGCACAGAAAGTTTGAGAATGAGATCGGTGTTTTATTTAGAAGTCAGGGGAGACAGTCCTCCTCATCTGTCGACTGCTGCACCTGTTCTCTGTTCACAGCAACCAAACAGGACTGACACTCCATCGCCCTGCATGAAGCCTCGGTGGGGAAGGACTGGAGAGAGCGTGCTGCGTGTGTGTGTGTGTGTGTGTGTGTCCTCCGGTTGTGCCTCAGGACGGTGGCGTGTTGGGTCACTTTGGGCTCAGTCAGTTTGTGTTTTTAGAGGGAGGAATAACGCAGGTTAATGTTAGGGCAGGAATTTATGAACTATCGGCCTACATCCAAGGGTCACCTTGGTTAGGAGAAGGGCTATTATTGAACAACGTAAGCTATTGTGTGTTTGATTTTATGGCTTTTCGGTTTGGTTTCTTTTCAGTCTGTCTGTCAAAATTGCTGCAGGGAAAAACGACTGAAAGATGAAATCGACCAGCAAAGCAGATAGCGACCTGAGACCCTAAATTGTGCCTAACTTTAAACCTAATATGATTAAAACGGGTGAGTTATATAAAAGTTCACCCCCGTACAGTTGTCATGAACGGGGATATTAGCTATAGAGACCAAAAACTACGTTTTGTACCAGGCTGTAAACATGTTTATGTCTGCTGTAAAGTTAGGCATTTTAACATGGTGCACTATGGGGATTGAATCGCCTTTGGAGTCAGCCTCAAGTGGCCATTTGAGGAACTGCAGTTGTTGGCACTTCCGCGTTGGCTTCATATCTCAGCATCGGAGGTTGCCGCTTGATTTTACTAAGCACATTACTGCTCCCCAGAGGATAAACCCCTTTTACATGTTTTGCAGTCCATGAGTTTTTCATCAAATGGCAGGTCATCATAACATTTGCTGAGCTCATGTTCCCACGATGCTAAAACCTTTAGTGTTTTAGTCCCACTACAGCAAAGGAATTTTTATGCAGACAATATTGACATTCTTGCTGCTCACCAGCTCTGCCTTTCTTCACATTCATAGACCGGTGTAAAGCCACACCTGGGAGCTGCCCCGTATATCTACTGTTACCCAGCTGTCCAGCGGGCATCTCAATGGCCGGAGACATCCTCTCCTACACCCCATCTGGTGGGGGCATTACAACTGGTGACAAGCCCACTCCTCTCACCTCTAGGCAACAGTGAGACTGTTGCAAACACATATTCATGTTACGTGTGTAGAAACATTATGTTGCACGTGTATGATCGGGCTCAGAGTTGCAGTATTTGGCAGCAATGGAAACGTTTTGGCTGTGATCAGCCTGAAGAAAGCAGACAAGCCAAAGATGAAAGCCAGGCAGCTGGTGATACACTGCCACATCTCAGCTGTCTCTGGCTGCTTGGTGAAGATGGTGTTATCTGGTACGCAACACTGCAAACGTGCAAAAGGAAAACTCTGAACTTTTTCATGTCACCTGAATTGGTGAATTTATATAACGTGTCAAAAGTGTGTGTGTGTGTGTGTGTGAATATGGTGCGCCAAATCAAGTTATGTCTATTGTAATTGTATAATCTATGATCACATAAAATACATTATAGACTGGAGCAAACCAGCAGTCTAACTGAGAAGTTATTTTTCCTTCAGGAAAACAAACGGGAGCTTCATCAACCCTAGCTTCCTTGTTTTTTGGAGTTCCACAGGGATCTTGTTTGGGACAACTTCTGTATTCAATTGATGCCTTCAAATGAAACTCGTGAACTCGTGTTTACATCATGGGAAGTCGTGTAAACAATATGCTTGGCATTCAAGTGGTTAAGTCGTGAGAACACTGCTGCTAAGCAACGGCAATATTAACGTTACTGTCGGCGTCTAGAAGCCACAAAGGCTAACAATTTAGCAAGCTAGCAAGCGAGGAAACATAATGCTGGAAATGCAAAGGCATAATGACAGAGGAAAAAGATGAGGTCGTCGGGAATATCAACATTTTCCTCAGACATATTATACAATTACAAAGAAAAACAATAAACAACTAAAATTACAATATATGAACTTATTATGTGCCGAAAAAAATTAACTTCCATGGGCTCCGCCATTTCTGACAAGGTCAACAAACAGCTCACAACTCGTGACCTTGGAGCTTTCAGAAACTTTCCACTCACAAGGTCGTGAATACCACCAGAGCGGGGCGTTCATATGGACTCTTCTCGTGAGCACGATAAACACAACCCCATTTGAAGACCCCAAAACTTCATTAGTGATTTGGTGTTGTTGGTGGTTGCGAATGCTTTTCTAGGTGGTTGTTAGATCATTACGGTGTTCTGTGTTGTTGCAAAGGTGGTTGCTCGGGTTGTTTGGGTGTATAGGTTGATTGCTATGGTGATTCTCTTTGCTAGAGAGGCAAGAAAACCATGAAAGAGTGCTGTAGTATACTTAAAAACCTTCACATTGCAGTGGAGGCCCAGATTTAGATTTAAATGTATTTATTTGCACAATTATTTGGATATTATACAACAGGAGAAAGCAGTAATTTCAGTGCAGGAGAGGAACGATGCCTGAAAGGCTTATTCAGAATCCTCCCCTGTTTAAACAAATAAAAACGTACATGACTCATCAAAAAGCCAAAGAAAACAAAGAACACACAATACAATAATATCTATATCCACAAAACTCACAAGCAAGCATAAACAGACATAAAAACAAACCTAGAGTAGATAAATATGTACAACCAACAGAAGCATCTTGCCATTTACATTTTTATGTATTTATATTTTTAGAGTGTATTAATATTACTCCTCATCTCTCTCCGTCTCCAGTCCCCCCCCACATCTTGTTATCGCCTCCTCTGCTCTTCTTCCTACTCTCACTTGCACTTGCCAGCCTGTGATCGCCTTGTGATCTCGCTTAACTCCTGTTCCTGCAAACACATCCTCCGTCCCTGTAGTGCTGCTCCGTGGCAGCTCATCCACACGTTACAAATGCGTTTGACCCTATGTGGAGCATCAGACAACACCCTTCTTTGTATTCCTGTTGCTGTTTTTTCCTCAACGCAGACGCTATAGCCTGAGATTGAACTGTCTGTTATTTTGTAAAGGGGAAGGGTTCGGAATTTCTATTCGGTGGTGTTATTTTTAAAGGAACAAAACATTTAAAAGGATAAAAATACGTGACTTTACTGGCTGAATTGTCAGGTATTTTATATTGAAATATACGCCTATAATTCCTCTAAAAATGTACATTCAGAATTGTGATTACTCAGCTTCCTTTTATGTTCTTTTCCCAGTATAAATTATAATTTTTCCAATAATAGTTCAGCAGACAGGCAGAGAAACTGCAAGACAGTAACAGGACGTTTAAGAATGTAAATTTTTATACTTATAATATTTTATTTATTTATTTATTTATTATTTATATTATTATTTATATAAAAACAGTGTTTAAAGTTAATTGTGATTTGGGAATTTTTGGTTTTGAAACAAGTTACAAAGCGAGTCTTGAAAGCCACAAAGCTCAACACATCTTGTGAAAAGAAATGTTGAGTTAATTGTTGGTATTTAATCGGAGTGAGGATGCTGGAAAATGAATCGACGAAAAATAAAACAAGCGATGAAGATAAGCGATAAATACTCTTTGTTCAATATAAATTTGTATGATAACAGTATCTTTATTAAAACTGCAATAGTGGTACCAGCTTTAACACAACAGCTACTACGCCCTACTATTACAACCAGTTAATACTACACTGTAGTTAGTGGCACTTAGTGGCAACCGGCTGTATAAAGTGCAGCTGTTAGTATCACATTATGTTCATGAAAATGTTCCTGACCTTTTCCCTCTCCCTCGTGTCTCACTCTGTAATGAAAACTTTAATTCAATAAATCGGCCAAGGTCGACTCTCCCCTCTCTGCACAGCGCTGCACTGACCTGTCATATCCTCTCATACCACTGCTGCACATACAGCAGCAGCACTCTGAAACACACACACAAACTGGATCCTACTAACCTCTCACATTCTCCACACGCTCCACAGAAAACACAACTGTATGAGGACTACGTGGCGTTGTGCTGCAAGGTTAAATTCTCCTTCTACTGGTCGGCTCTGTGAGGACAAAACATATCTACTCTCTTAACTCTCTTTCTGTACTGACCTTCAGCTTGCTTTCTTTTCTTTCACACAAATAATAACAACATAGTCCTTTTCTGTATTGGCTAGAAAACACTACAGGTGAATAGGTTAAACATTTTAACTAATAGATATCAGCATGAAACTTCCCCAGTTCATTACTGGCATTTTCAAAGTAAATAATTGTTGGACCATGAATGTCTGTGCAAATTTCATGGCATGACATTGATCCCTACATGTTAATCTCCTTTCAAGGCTTCCCATCTTTGCACCATAAGGCCAACAATGTTCTCAATTCAAATTCATGTCAAGAATTAAAAAACAAACTTCAGTCCCAAACTCTCGTGAAGAAATAATGGCAGAAACAACACAGAGATTCAACTTTCACAAAGAAAAAGTGTGACTGTGTTAACAAGCAGGGTGGAAGATCAACACTACCTAACAGCCAATTGCCGGTAAACCTTGGCTGTTACCACAACAGCAGGCACTTCCACAAGTGCAATTCCCTGTCCGAAACCCGCTCAAAACTTACTTTAACATTGTCACCATATTTAATTATAACTTTGGACTGAGTTTGCTTTGAAATAGGCTTTGTGTTAGGAGATTTGAATGTGGATCATGATGGAAAAAAAGCAGGTTTTTCATAATTATCACCATTATAGCGTGTTTTTAATATTATATGCAGGCATTCTGAAGAAAGCAAGGCATTTCATATAATACCAGTATCTTTATTTAAATATCTGTGTTTTAAAGAGGACCTATTATGCAAATTTTTAGGTGCATACTTCTATTTTGGGTTTCTAGAACGTGTTTACATGCTTTAATGTTTAAAAAGTGCTTTATTTTTCTCGTACCGGCTGTTTGGTGCTGATTGGTCAACTGAAGCAAACTCTTCGGACTCCGCTCCAGCTCCGCTCTAACTAGCTTTGATTGAGGGTGTGCCAAACTAGCCGTTAGGCAGGTATAATGCAAATGTGTTACTTGGTGACATCACCACGTTACGGAAGAAAAGGCGGGACTTTCAGGCAGTTCAGGATCAGTGATTCTGTGAGGGACAGACGAGAACTTTGGGCTTTGTAACTTTGCAGACCTTTTACATGCACAAAAAACAATATAACACACTAAGGTAAAGAGAAAAACACAGTATGTCCTCTTTAAAGATAATCAAGCTTCATTAATACAAAATTCTCCATGTTTTGACACCAAAAACTCAGTTCAAGTGGGATCTACAGTATAGTATAAGAGAGTCAATTTCCCAGTGTGTTCATGGGACCTTTGTGTTCACATAAGGTTGATTCAACGACACAGCCAGCCGGCTCGTCCTCCTCCTCGTTAACCTCTCGCTTTTCGGTCTCCCTCCCAGCGAAGCGAGAAAAAGATGACGCACAGAATAGGGAGAGAGAGATGGACGAGTGATGTTCCCATTACTGCTCTGTTCATTTGAGCCCTGGAGGGGAAAAAGAGAGAGAGAGAGAGAGAGAGAGAGAGAGAGAGGAGTCTGAGTACTATTAGTGTGAGTCTGCCTCGAGGAAAGGAACATTAGAAAGCAAGAGGAACATTACAGTTCACACACTTCATGTACAGTAGCAGGCGTTTGAATTTATAGCGTTCTTATATTATGAATCTGTTCTGATCTAAATCTCCTCCTTTTTCTCACATTTCACACTCAGACACACGAGTGGAGGACGGATGAAAGGCTACTTGAAGGATTCAAGAGACGCTGTCAAACCTTCTGATTGGCTTGACAAGTGGTTCATCATGGGCCGCGTACACCTCGATGTTAGCAGTGTGGATGGCTTTTCATTAAAGGGATA
The DNA here is from genome assembly GCF_043250625.1 of Sebastes fasciatus. Classification (NCBI taxonomy): domain Eukaryota; kingdom Metazoa; phylum Chordata; class Actinopteri; order Perciformes; family Sebastidae; genus Sebastes; species Sebastes fasciatus. Next base: position 22,458,238 of record NC_133814.1, read on the forward strand.
TGGAAGGTGTTTTATGTCAGTCAGTCAGAGGAGGAGACAGCGCTTTTAAAGCGGGAGGTGTCGGGGTCAGACAGCTTCAAACAGTTTATTATTTTTAGAGGCAATTATGCAGATGTGTTTATCTCCGTTTATAGTAAGAAGATCTGTTGAATGGTTGACTTTCATGGCCTTGTCAAAGCATAAATTAAAAAGCATGTAGACATGAAAGTGTGTTAAAAAGAGACCAAAGGGTAATCAGCAGAAATGTGTGATTAGCCATCACAAATTGAATGTGATACAATGTAGGACGTAGAAAATGTCTGTTTTAATTATCTTACGACAGATTTGTGTAGGTAACTGTAATTTATATGTATATTATGTAAATTAGTGACACAATAACAGTTACTCTTGTCATTATTTTTAATAATTAGTTGCATTTTAAGCTTTTCCTAAAGTTCAATGAAGTCTGAATGATATCGTGCTTGCAACACTTTAATAAAACTGGGTCACAGTTTTGATAAGTTACAATAATATCTTTCGACGGCTCCCTCTCCTGATTGACTCCGCTTCAAGGTCTTTCATTAATGTTTTAAATTCATCAAAAGTAATCAGATTCTCCAGCTTCAACTTAGCTTGCAGTAATAGCTAAAGGCCATCTTACCTAGTTCTGTGTGGACCTTAGGTGCAGATAATAAGTACAGGTAAGACGAGCGTAGGCTATAGCTGCCAGTGTTGCGCGATATGAGAGTGCACAGATAGCAGGAGAGCATAACAAGAATGGACTTATAAATAATTGTTATCCTTAAAAAATACAGAACCAAAAGAGTCATTCATGGGGCGGATCTCTAGTTGCAGGTGAACCAAACAAACAAGGTCCGCAGGATACCTGAAATGTCAATTATATTCCTTCATCACATTGAAAAACTGTAGATACAGAAGGTCACCAAGAAGTTAATCTGCAATCTGCAAAGCTTCAACCAAAAGAACAGAAATACAGCTCTTAGTAATTTGTTTTATTCACATGTTGTTTGTCGAGGTTTTGGACTTCTGAAAAGCTTTGTGCATTCACTGAGGCTACAGTTCTGCACCTGAAACAAAAACAGATACCAGACCCGAGACCTGAGGCTATATTTTTATCATTTCTTCTACAATGACTAAGTTATATCCTTGCTTTGTTAAGGCTTTCCCTGGAGGTCCACCAGCACAAAAAACATATAATTTTTACTTTATAAGCTATACATTTGCAAAGGCCTTTCCCCAAATCATTGGGGATTTTAAGAAGCTCATTTTTTGCAGCGTTCTTGCTTCATTTCATCCGTTACTGACCGCTAGCTCACTGGGGTTAATGCAAGGCATGGGCTATACTGTCTGTCTTCCCCTCCCGGGAGCATTACGTACCTACTTGTAAAACATGACACGCATTGACGCAAACGATTCCCAGACTCAGAGACAGAATTGTCTTATTAAGTTAGGATTTTCTGATCGTGTTCCTGCCATATTGGACGTCATTGAAGCGTCTCCAGATGTGACAGGAATGATGGCTACTAAAACAGAGTAATAAAGAAAAGAAATTTCCCCTAAAACAAAATGGTCATCATTAGAAATAAGAAAGAAACATCAGCTAAAGTACATACTGTACATTTTGGTTTAGCATACCTTAAATGCATTGACTTAAACTCCCTCCCTGGAGGGTTGGCCGAACCCTCACCCCAATTACTAACCTTAACCTAACCATTAAGGACCAAAACCACTTTACATCATGCTGAATGCAGCTGCTGTACAAATTCAAATGGGGACACCAATTTTGTCCCCAATTAGACATGCGGTCCCCAGTCAACTGCTTAAAATTACCCCAGAAACCACACACACATTCACACAGAACAACAGAAAATTCCAGGTGTATGATGGGAAACATCCCACGGGCAGGGTTTAGTTTGACTTTCATTTCCCAGCTATTGCATAGTCCCAATTTTTTTGTTCGTGAGGTTGCAGGGCACAGGAGATGGGGAGGGTTGTAGAGCGTGAAGCCATTTATAAGTGGGTTTGGGAGTCACACAGACAAGTCTACAAACCCTCACAGAGATATTCATTACCTCTCCTGTACTCCCAATCATAGAATCACACTCTGTCCCTGCTGTACGCAGGCATGCTTTAACAGATTCAGTCATAACACTTTTCTCCTCTGAGTTATTTGATTTTAAAAACAAGCAGGAAAACACATGATTCACTTTTTTGCAATAGAATTACAGCCGGCCACCGTCATTAGGTGGAGAGGTTTCCGTGACCTTTATAACTTTTTTTCCAATAATGAGTCGTAGATTACTTTGAACTGTGCTTCAGCCTTTTGCCTTTTTTACTCATCATGCTTTTAATTTAATGCATTAACACCCGGGTTATTAGCCAGGTGGATCAATGTCTTTTTGTAGGCGGTGACTTCTTTTAAAACCTTTTATGCCTTTTTTCAGTCATACACAGTGTTTTTTGTTCTTGCGTTAGGGTTGGATGCTGATACCAGAATTTCATTAGTGACACCAAAAGTTAATTTTTTTTGGAGAAATATGATGTTTTTCTATTAAACCTTTTTTTCCCATTTAAAGCCAGCCCAACAAACATCGGGTTTTCATCCAGGAGACCGCTTGTACGTGTGCCATGCGTTAAGTTTCCCGTTACAATCAGCTTCGTTTGCGTCCTGTGTTCAATTCACAAACGTAGTAATTTTAAGACCTAAACCTGTAGTTTTGTTGCATAAACCTAAGGATTTTTTTGGTTTAATTCACAACTTTAAGCTACTGGTGGTCGGGAGGGGAGGTGGATGAGTCCAACAAACACTGGACTCTTCCAGACCCCAACTAAGTTGTTTTGTTTCATTTTTGTTTTGTTTTGTTTCAATTGAAAACGTTAATCACGTGTTGAAAACGGTTTAAAACCGTGGCCGTAATCCAAGAGAAAATACATTTCCCTTAAAATGTATTTTATTGTTATGCCGTTTAGTTGTATGGGAACGTAATTTTGTGGGTGTTTAAGCATTTTTTATAATTTTTTAGATTTACATTTTTTTGTCCACCTGGGGCAGCAGAACATAGAGTAAACACACCACCAACATATTATCACATTATGAAGTTAATATGGTTAGTAAACAGTGGTTTACTAAAGGCTCTGAACACCCACACATGTGTTTTCAGTTAATCTGACTGATTAGAGGTCTTCTTAGGACTGTGTGGACGTGTTTAGAATAGTTGATTGACATCTTCCTGTTTAGCTTTGTTGCACCTGTTAGGGGCGGGACATATAACACCTATCATTCTCATTGGTAGATGACGATTTGTGACCTCAGCAGAGGCCAGAATAACTGAAAACACCTGAGTGGGTGTTCAGAGGCTTCAACACAGAGCAACATCAGCATTCGTATCCAAAATTCACTCTTCTTTTTTGCTCTGTTTTTGGTCTCCACCAACTAAAATTTGTCTAAAACTGGCAGAATTTTTTAATTAAACCTGATCAAAGAATAAGCAAACAAGTTTCCAAATCTTACCAGACATTTGATACCAGCTTTTGGTAATTGACAAACCCAGCCAGAGTTCTGGATCAAACAGTTTTTGCTTTAATCTCCGGTCAATTTCTTGCAAAGATATAAAGAAAGTTATAAGAGATAAACAGGAAGAAGCCTTCTGAAACAGACCGGCAGTGCATAATGTGATTACGGTGAATTAAAGAGTATTAAATGCCTTGCTGCAATTACTCCCTTACTGTGTGAGTGTTTGTAATAGATGAACATATCAGGCTTTATTTAAATGCAGCGAGGCCAATGGCTCTCTCATCAGAAACAAAATCAGCATGAATAAATAAGTAAACAAACTGGAGCAGCCCGGCTCTGTGATGATGAGAAGTGTCTGCTGGCTGGATATTAATCGATGGCGGCGGTTTCCATCTTCGACCCGGTGTTGTTTAACAAGAGGAGAACAGCAGCAGACGATTAGCGATTTCAGATGGATCCTGCTCGAGCTTTGTACGTCTATCTGCCGTTCTGTCTGGTTGCATTTTAAGCATTGTTCACTCTCAATTGCTCCCCTGCTTCTTTCATTCACTGTCTTCTTTTTCTCTTTTTCACTCTCCTTGTTTTCTCTCTTTGACCCATTTGATGACCTCCCCTGTCTGCTCTTTCTTTCTCTCTCCTGCGCTGTCCCTCTTATCGCCGTGTTGTTGTATCAGGTTAGCAGTCGATGGCGTGAGGTGACAGCAGACAGGTAAAGATGAATGGAGTCCCGGCTCGGCTCCGCGGGGCCGAGGCGGTGCTTCGCGCACGGATCACTGGCGGTGCTAATTCAGGCATAAACAGACTCACAAGCACACAAAGAAAGTAATGAAGCGAGGCTGATTGGACAGTGTAGACATGCACACACACACACGGCAGTGATACCGGAGACACATGCACACATGAGAGTTGTAGGAAAAAAAGCTGGCAAGTGTGCAGCAGCTCTCCAGTGGGCCGTATGCATGTTCACCTGTCAGTGCTTTAGGGAGAACTGACCAAGTGTACATCCGTCTCAACCTCCGTCATTTCTTTTGCTTTCCTTTTCCTTCTTGTCCTCCCCTCTTTCTCTTTCCTTACGAACATATATTCAAATCAAGCACAATTATTGCACTGAATCTTATGTTCAGTGTTGCCAGATCTCACAAGAGAAACAAGCAACCAGGTCTATAGGAAAAGCCAAAACAAGCGACCTTACCTACCTACCACAATATGAGAGAGAGGCGGCCACTTGATTACTTCATGTAGTATATGTATGAATTTATTTTGGATTGCATGCATTTCATTTCATTTTTGCGTCTATTTTTAGCTTGTAACTTTCCGTTTTTCTTGTTAACTAACTAGCTTGTATATTACTCTTACAAAAATGGCAAATTGTCCCCCCCTTTAGGGCAAATCCAACCTTTAAGTCCACTCTCTTTTCCCCAGTCTTTGTTATACTTTTTGCCATATTTCGCCCACTTAGTACCTGGCATTGTTAGCTAAACTCCATCAACCCCTCGAAGATCAACAACAACAACAACACAGAGTGGCGGTGGCGGTGAGCTACTGTGTTGTGTAAGGGGTTGTGTACGGATCCTACAACAGGACAAACTACTCTTTAATGTCCCTCCTTTCCTCATTCTCCTCTTTTCGCTTCCTCTCATAGTCTACCCTCCTCTCTTCTCCTTATTTACATCTTCTCCTCTCCTCTCCTCTCCTTTCTCCTCTCCTCTCCTCTCATTACATCCAACCCAGTGAGTCTGGGTTTGATCTCTGCCTGATGGTGATCTCTCTCCCCGAGCGCTGACAGGTACGATGGGCTTCACATCCTCCCCTCGGCGCCCGATGACTCAGAGAGAGTGATCAGAAAGTGCGATGCTCTCTCCTCTGTAAATGAACGCGCTCAGATGTATGGAGAGCGGAAAGGAAACGAAGGCGGCGAGTGCAGGTGGAGACATGCCAGCCGAAGGAAAGTGGATAAGAGCGTATGCATGCGTACATGTGTGTGTTAGAGAGCGAGAGAGAAGGATTAAAGCCTAAGCAGTAGAGACAAAGAAACTAAATTACTTCAGCCGATGTCTCTTTCAGTGACTCAGAGGTGATTCTAGTTTACTACAAGTGCTGTAGTTTCGTTTTCACACATCAGTATCTGTCTTTCTTTTGTTACAGTACATAGTTTACATAAATGCAACAAGAACCTTTTGAGACTGTCCACACTATGCTGGCTGAATCTGAAAATACATCTTTTTGTCTCTGTTTTGGCATTTCTTTGCAACACGATCTCAGGCGTATAAATACCACAACATTACAAGGCCATGTCATGAGAACGTATTTTAGCCTCTTCGCGTGTTATTTGTACTTTTCTTTTTGGGGTTTATGCCACGCAACAAAACTACGGTAACGGCTGCACTTAGGTTTAGGAAAAACATCATGGTTGGGCTTGAAATAAGTACGTAAACTAAGTAACATACATTTGGAAACAGCGTAACAGAAGTACGGAAAACACGTCTCAAACGTCATTAAGGGAACTTCAAAATAACGCAATAACACTTTGGGACACGAACACCGGCCTCCTGAATGGAAGTCCTATGTTTGTTGGACCCGTTGTTGGACAATATAACCGATAACACAGTACAGGTGTTGTCATTAACTTTTTTATTTTGTTTATTGTCAGACATTATGTTCTGACTGTTCACCTGGAGCTAGTTCTTATTTTCCACCACTGCTTAGATGTTTGTGGTCACTCGTAAATCACAAATACATGTACATGTGCAAGTCCTGCAGGGTCTTGCATGGGTCACATGCCAGGTGTTTGTTTTAGTGAAACGTTTGTAAGTCTAGTGAACAGGAGACACCATCAAATTACTGATTTTCCCATAGATCAGTTGTCTGACAACAGAAACAAAAAAAAATCAATATGTAATCATGTATCATGTTTTCACATATAGAAAGCTTTTTTTCATATTTCGCCGGCTTGGCTGGACGCAGTGTCAAGCTGACCTGACTCAGTGAGCAGGTGGATGAGTGTGTTTGTGTGACAGACAGAGAGATGTTCAAAGAGTCTGTATCACACGCCTGAAACTCACTCTGGAGAAATTGGTCTTGTCTCTAAAAGCGGGGATACTATCTTCCTGTCTCTCACACACACACACACGCACACGCACACACACACACACACACACACACACACACACACACACACACACACGGGTAGAAGACACTATCAGTGTTGTCAGGTGGTTCGTGCTGACTCAGATAAGGTACACCCTCCTTATCGTCTCTTAAAGTGCAAACTTGTCTACATTCATCTGCTCGGCTCTGATCTCTCTCTATCGCGCACACACACACATGACCTTCCACAAGCTGTACTTATCACCTCTTTTGTACTGATAGTTCCCACCTCTATCAGTTTACATTATCAGCTGACTTTGTGCTGCATTGATCAATAAAAAGGGGACAAAATGTCAAGCGGTAAGGTTGCAGATTGAAACTTCTCCCGTGTGCCGAGTGTGTAGGAGAACTATAGGGTGGCCGACGCGAAAACGTGAATAGCTCTCTCTAGAGCCAGATGTTGTGAGAGTAGCGTAGGTCATTTGGAGCAGAGTCAGTGTGTAGAGTAGCTGTAGATGTCCTGGATACCATTTTTTGGGCTTTGCGGCGCAGCATGCTGTCTGTTTGTCTCCATCTCCCCCGTTTCAGTGCTCCGGACAGTGCCACTACTGCACCACTACACATAACTAATAATAATGAATGTTGTCTATGAATAATGTGGTGTGTTTGGAGGTCGAATACCATGGCAACGGTCGAAGTTTCGAAGCATTCGGGTCAGCCCTAGTGTAGAGTGTGTGTGTGTACATGGAAAGTGAGTGGTGAAGCAAGAGAGAGAGAGCGGCGGCGGCGAATGTGTTGTGGAACAAGTGAGCTATAGTGGAGCAGAAGACAGAGTTAGTTTATAGCTCTGAGAATATTAAGTGAATGTACAGTGGAAGTTGCAGTTTGTGCAGAAATAAATGCTGCAGCTCCTCAAGACCAACGGATGTTATCAGCGTCTTGTTTCCCGGCGGTTGAGTGGAGTGACGGCGTGGGGGGTTAACTCCATCACACGGTTTGGTTTGTCCGTTCTGGGCTACCGTAGAAACATGTTGGCTGAGCTTTGTGAAGAGGAGCCGCTCCATAAACGACTCATTCTAAGGTAACACAAACACAAACAATTCCTATTATCAGCTGAAAACGGGTTCAATGTGACGTTTTATCTTTACAGAGCAGTTTAACACTTTCATGGTTTACATGACAACTCAACACATTAGAGAAGCTGCAGGGTGAGAATGGACGTGGAAAGTCACAAGTACAGTTTCTGCAGCAGTGAATGTGTCCTTCCCCTCTGAATCGCCCTCGCTCCAGAGTTCGACCCCTGCGGAAAAACAAATTATTAACTACTGGTTGTGTCGTATTTAAAGATGTTGATAGAATAACTATCCAGCTGTCCTGAGGAAGCATGTCAAATGCATTGTATAACAGAAAATCAATGTCGAACCCCGGAGGCCCGGTGAAGCAGAGCAGAGGATTCTGTATCCTGAGCGGCTGTGTTCAGTTTCACCTACAAAACACTCGCACAAATTTCCCCTGCCACTTATCGACTGGTGCCTAAAAAATAAACAAACAAAAAAAAACAATAAGGATGAGTGAGAGTGTGTCTCAGTGTGTGTCTGTGAGCTGACAGACGATGACGGCGGTCCTGATGAAGGTCGGTCGCTGTGTCCCTGTGCCCACTGGGTCGGAATCATCGTTCCAAATTTCTAATAGTTGCTGCTTCCTCGCTGATTTCCTCCGGGGTACGAACTGAAATGGACTTTGCTCAACTCAGGATACATCATATGTTTTTTTTTACTTCTCTTGCCGGTCTAACGGTTCTCTCTAAAGTCATAGATATGTTTTAATCACTGTTCATCATCACTTGTCCGTACACCCACAATGTTGGGTTCATGTTTTTCATTCTTTCTTTTATACCACTTTCTTTAAGCTGACTTTTTGGCCACTTGGGCGCACTAGAAAATAAACCTGTAAACAAGCCAGACATGTTATCACCTTTTAAGGCTACGTTCAGACTGCAGGCAATTCTAAGTTGTTTTTCTCAAATCAGATCTTTAAGACAGACGATCCGCACTGTTATTTGCAAGTGATCAGATCAGATTTGTGTGTCCAGACATCACCAACCTATCTGCATGGGTTGCTGTGGTAACGACGTGGCGTCAGTAACTATGTAGCTATGCTGGTGACGTGGCTTTCGAACGCAAAAGCACTCGCCCTCTCGCCCTGTCAAGTCGCGGGGCAACTTGGTAGGTTTTAATTATCTTTAAAGGGACTATTTGTAACTTTCAGAATTGCTTGTTAACAGCGACAGTCAACTAAGTCAACGAATGTCAGCGTCGGGCTCGTGCTTGCTCGCTCTAAATATACATGAACGAGCATCGATCAGAACAGTGAGGCGACACACGTCAGCTAAAACCACAATATCACACTATATTTCACCTGCTTGGCAGCAATGTTAGCTGACCAGACGAAGGTCTCTCCATGAATCACTGCTGATCCTAGTGTTGGCTTTTCCTGCTTCAGCAAAAGCGGGTCGGTGCCGGAGCTGAAGCAGGAAGAGAAACGTTATCACCTCCCGACTGCGCCCGCAGGGAGACACCGGCACCTGGTCGGAGGCGATAATGTTTCTCTCTGTGGAGCCCCGTCACTTCACGAGACACGGAAAACCTCTGTTGGTCTGGAGGAGCTGCAGCATTTATTTCTGCACAAACGTCCACTGTATGTTCACTAGATATTCTCAGAGCTAAACTAACTCTTCTGCAGTGTGGAGTGAACGCACGTTCACGTCTAGAGGTGGAGCGAGACAGCGAGAACGCGCGCTGTGTGAGTGAAGACCAGCAGGCAGCGGAGCAGAGGCTCCGGCCACACGCGAGTGCGCATATGCGAGCGTGCATGGGATCCCGACCCGGTACATTTATACGCTTAAAAAGTTATAATCAGTCCCTTTAAGTTTTAAAGTAAAAAACATAACTGAACTAAGGATGAGTAAAAAGACAGGGAAGAAACAAAATAAAAGTTTAACAGAAACACATCATGCTCATTTTCAGGTTCATACTTGTATTTTGGGTTTCTACTAGAACATGTTTTTCTCATACTGTCTGTCTGAATGTACCTGTACTTACTGTTTTAGCGCCTGTCTCTTTAAGATCTGATTGGCTTTTGGGAAACATATGGTGCACCTTTACAAAGGTAGTTCTCAAGCTGTGGGCGATATATTCTAATGAGCCTGCATGTGACAAAGGAAGTGGAGCCAAATCTGACTGGCTTGTTGAATCACATGTTTTCTGATCTAGACAGCCCACAATAAACTGACTGGGTTGTTTTATTTCACAGTTTGTGGGTTGGTAGACACTCCAGATACCCGAATGTATGAGCACAAGGACTGAAAAACTGAGTTTTTCATGTCTCCTTTAAGTCAGGAGAAAGACTATTTTTAGTGAAAAGACAGTCTGCAAACACACTGATATGTTAAAAAGGGTCAGCAACTTTGATAACCAGTATAGTCTCCATTAATAACATCCCAGCTAATGTATTTCTCTCTTCTCTGTTCATTCTGCGGTCCTCCTCCAGGATAGCAGAGGGCTGAACCTCATTTTAGCAGAGCTCAAAGACTCCGAGAGGGGTGAAGATCTGGCCGATAATAAGGCTGCTCTTGGCTACAGGGTCAGGAGGGTGGGACCGGTTAATTAGACGGCTATGGTTTTGGCTTCTGTAGCCTGCAGTGTGTGAGTGTATGTGTCTTGTTGGCAGATCGGAGGATGTCTGTTCACACTCTGTGATGATATGGCATATGTGTGTGTGTGTGTGTGGCCTGGCTCCGTGGCCGTGCCGTCGGCGGCTCATCGTGGTTTTTTTTGTTAATTTGCTGAAGTAATCGTTGCCAAAACACCCCAGGAGCTGTCACCTTGGAAGGACAAGAGGAGAGGCGACAGTGTGTGCTTTATAGTGTCGTTCACAGGACGTCAGCAGCGCGACGCCCGCTAATCACAGCTGTGGCTTTCATCTGATGACCTACACTATCTTTTCAGCCTGAAATCAAGATCTGATTTATCTTTCTTTCAGACGAGGTGGCAGCGAGCACTTGTTGTTGCTCTGGGTTTCTGGTTGCATCCTCTAAGACTGTTGATATATAGGCTGCGTACACACAACCTAGACCTGGGTGTGCCGCGCCGAAATTGCTCCCCGAAAAACTCATTGAGAGACTGGTGCTCCTCAGGATAGAAGCCTCTGGTCTAATAGGAAGCGGTGACAGGTTGGAAGGGATGAAAAATCAGGCTGATCGTATAAAGCCGAGGAAGAAGCCACATGAGGTGCAGGACGTAGAACCACATCATTCTTCAACCCTACCGCCTACAAATTATGTTTGTATACTAATTTGTTTTCACAATTACATTGTTGTAAGAAATATAAAGTGAGTGAAGAGAGTGCTACATTTTTGTTCTGCTAAGAAGTCGTAGAACTTCACCTACAGACCACTCCAAATCTCACTAATTCACACGTTTTATCTTGTTTATTTAATTAACACAAAACCCCAAAAGATTTAAAAATGATAATTCACCATTGTATAGGGGGTTATGTGCCAGACTGGGCTTAGGTTTCAGCTAAATGTAATAAACACGGCATGCCTTGTACTCCCAGAACATCAGTTGTTTTAGCAAGTGTTTATGTTCAACGGAGAGTGCTGTTCATGTTTCCGTTTCCAACTGGGAGTCAACTTTGTTTTATCTATTTCAGCATACATCAGACCAGCAATATGTCATCCAGAGTAGGCTCTCATGGCCACGCCCCCTTTTGGGGGAAAACAATCCCGTGTCCCTTATAGGCGGTAATAGCGTAACCAGAAGAAGTTGAAACATGTCTCCAAACTTCTACTTTAAACAAACTGGTAATAGTAATAACGCTATGCTGAAGAGATGCTGTGTAGTTGGTTGCATCAACATTCAAAAACACTGATTTGTTCCCCTGCCGTGTCCTAAAAAAGATATAATAGAGGGGTTTTATGGCTCCAAGCTATAGACCAGACCAGCATGGCGTCATCACCGAGGCTGCGCTCCCTTTAGGGGGAAAGAAACTCGCTGTCACATTAAACAGGAAAATGATGAAAAGCTGTTTCGCACTGAGATTTGAGGCACGTAAGATACGTGAATATTCACTGTCAGTGTGGTAAATGGCTTAAAGATGCTGTTGAGTTAAACAACAGTGGCTAAAATGATTATTAGATAGTTTATAAAACAAACATTTGTTTAAAAAGAGATGAAAGCATACGAACGTGTCAAAATTATAATCCAAACACACAACAAATTACACTGCAGTCTCTGGGATCTTCGGTTTTCTATCCCCCAAAAAGGGGCGTGGCCTTGAGGAAAATATCCAAATGTGCCGGTCTGATGTATGACCAAAACCTTAACCACATATTTATTGTTATAACTATGACAACGAAAGTCCCCTAAACCTTAACGGAGTCATTTTAACTTTAACCATGATTTTTCCCTTGTCTTAACAAAAAACTTATTTTAATCTAAAACCATCATCTTTCCCTAAACCTAACCAAGTCATTTTTGTTAACATTTTTGCGACTTAATACATAAATTAACAATGTTTCCTCATTATGTCGATAAAAAAAAAATATTTTGGGCATTAGTTTTCCTCAAAAGCATATTTGCTGTTGCATATTAGTAGTAAATGTAATTTCTAGGAGACAGGATTGTATTCTTCAGTTTGAATTTTTTGACATAGTTTGTAGAAAAATTAAATAGTAGCCTAGTTTATTAAAAAAAAATTATGTAAAAGAGAGAAATGGAACATTTATTTCTGTAATTTGTCTAAAATAATAAGCCCTTGATACAATCTGTCTCATTAAGTCCCTTTACTTCTGATTAAAATTTCCCTGACGACCAAAAATGTCAACTTTACCCCCAGAAGTGATGATTTATATCAAAGCAGTAAAGGAATATTTTTTAAGAGCAAGAAGAAGAACTTTTCCAACATGCTCTGGACTCTTCTCTGTATTGTTCTGCTTATTTGATTCCCTCAATTCCTCGACACAGATTTGAATCGGAGGCTCGGTCTGGATCCGTGCTTCCTGAATGGCCGAGCTCATTCCCTTCCCAGAGATGGGAGCGATTGCGGGAAGTGAGCCTGACGATTGCTGAAGTAATTAACGTTCCTGCTGGCTGGCAGATCCGATCGTCTCGTCTCGGATATAGGAGAGGAGTTTCTGCACGCACATACGTACACACTCTCGCACACACACACATACAGCAGATCCTGAAATGCAAAGTTTAATTGCATACTGTAGCACAATAAAAATGTGTCCTCATATGCACAGACAGCTGTCACACTCCGACCGCTGTACTGCTTTGATGATTTAGTTAATGTGATAGTGGAAGGCAAAACAACCAGAGCGGCTGTCACGTTTCTGCATGTATGTCAGTGAAATAGTAATGATGTTGTCTGTTTGTGTATTTCCCTTTAATAAGGCTATCATTGTAAATAAATTGCACATTTTCAGTCAGGAAAATGGAGACGTGCTGGGTGTTTTTTGTCCCGGTTTTCGTCATCAAACCATATTATAATCCTTTTTCTAACACACACAAATAAATCTCTCTCTGCTCACTACCTGGTCTCATATCAGCTGACCTAATATGCTGCCCTCTTTCCTCTCCTATCTTTCCCTCCACCTCCCTTCCCTTATTCTCTCTATCTCCTCTCAAAGCCACCTCATCTTCTTCCCTCCTCCTCTCTTTTTCGATCTCTCCCCCTCTGACGATTCTCAGACATCTCCTTCACCATCTCCTCCTCACAAATACCCTCTACCGTTGTCCCAAATATTTCTCTGCTTCTCTTGATTTCCCTCCCACATTTTTTCCCTCCTTCTTATCTCCTCCTCTCCCTCTCTCCATCCTCCCTCTCGCCAACGAGGGAAAGGCGGGCCAGCCTTTTGTCTCAAGGTGACTCGGAGCATCTGGAGCTGTTGCCGCGATATGTGAAGCAATTTATTCGCAGGCGGGAGGTGTGAGGAGCCCGGACTCCGGCCCTCTGGTGACTCTGGTTGTGGCCGACAACCCTGTCAAGGTTGCTGCTTGTTGTTTATATACACCTAAACAGCACCGGTGTGATTAAAACCAACTGGATGACCGGTTTTAGTGTCACTTTTTGACATTAATCTTATTCAAAAAGAGCAGATGCACAGGTCGGATAAAAGGGTGGAATATCCCTGGTGGCAAATTATGAAGTGACGTGTGTCTGTGTGTGCACGTAAGTGAATAAATGAATAATGTTTTAGCTTCGAGGGTGGTCCTTATAGACTCCTGTGGTCCCCCTGACATGAATATTAAATCCCCATGCTGGTAACGGGCGCCTAATTGTTCCTCATCTCTCTTTGATTCCCTCCTCCTTCATCTTCGTCTGAGTTTTGAGATGTGATATTTCAACTAAGTGTGGACGTATGTTCGAAAAAGATTATTTGAGTGTGTACATGTGTGTGTGTATAAGTGTGAGTCCTGCTGTTAATGTATCAGTGTGTGTGTGTGTGGGATGTCTGCAGCCTGTCCCAGGTGCTCCATTGATGTTTTCATATGCACGACTCACATCTTTCATCATTTGGCAAGACAGGCTCTTCATCAATCCTGATGCAACCACTACACACATGTAGCTTACACACACACACACACACACACACACACGCTCACACACACACTCTGTGATATGTCCAGGCATGCAGGCACTTCGTGATTGCAGTGAGTCCTAATCATTGTGTTTGTTATCAAAGCACTCAAGAAAAAACACTGAAATAATATATATGGTTTACGACGAAACCCAAATTACCGTCTGGTTATTTGCGAGCGATACTACCAGGTTTTCTTTGCATATTTTATCAAAAGTTACTACTGCATATAAATATTGTTTTACATTCATGTCTAAAAAAATTAAAAAAGGTCTACAGCCTTGCCAGCAGCTCTGAGAGGCTCCTAACACACAGCTAAATGCTAACGTTAGTATGTTAACATGCCTATTTATGACTTTGTTTAAATGTACAAAATATTCCCATTTTTGACCTTATTCTTAAAAATACAATATTGCAACTAACTGTTTACATGACCCGTGTCAAATTCACAATATTGTCATATTCAGAATATTAGTGGAATATTAGTGTGCATGTAAATGTAGTCTATGACACTAACAACATGCTGATGTTTAGCAGGTATAATGTTCACTATCTTGTTTTAGCTTGCTAACTTTTGCTAATTAGCACCAAACACAAATTAGGGAATGCCATTACTAAAGTATTGGACAATGTGAAATTTCAAGTTAGGACCACCAGTTGATCACAATTCATCCTGAGGGGGGCATGAATGAATGAAATGTCAGAGCAATTTATTCAATAGCTGTTGAGCCATTTCACTCAAAACCACTAATATCGGCCTCATGGTGGCGCTAGAGGAAAAGTCAGGGGATCTCAGTCATTAAGATTCATCTTCTGGCGACCATGCATGTCAGTACCAAATTTCATGGCAATCCATCCAACAGTTCAGTCCATTATCCAAGATAAATTGTAAAACCTACACTCTAAAAAAAAATCCGTAGAAAAACAGATAATGTCCTGGCAAAAAACGTACCAAGACATTTTTCCGTTAAATTTACGGACATTTCTGTTAATCCTAAAATGGAAATTTCTGTAAATTTACAGTATATCCTTTGTACCGGGCCAAATAGCAGGCCCAACCTTTACATTCTGGAGGGAAAACAGACGCTAACGCAGCATTTATACGTTACCTATCGGTCTCTGCGGACTGCCTGAGGTTAAAACTGGGGCTAACTCTACCTGACGTCCACTGAAGTCTAAAATATAAGCATTGGTAAAACGTAAATTACAATACCAAACTTGTCTCAAAATGAGTCAGCAAAATATTCCTGGAGTATCTGTAACGTTAATGGTCGACAACAGCTGAACTAAACAACAAAACAGCTTTCCAACTAAAACATTATTGAGCTAACGTTAAGTCTTGAACATAAATCATTTTGGTTAGACATTAATTGTTTATTTTTTAACCACAAAAGTGTGAGAAAAGTTTCTCCAAATTAAAAATTTGAACTGAACTTTGCCGTTTGTGTGTGATGGTCTCTGCCTCTTCCAGCTTTCACGCTAGAGGAGGTTCTTGTTCCCACAATGCAATGCGTATTTAAAAATACGGGAAAAACTCTTGTGAAAAAATCGATACAGAAAATTCCTTCATATTAACACGGTACATTGGCCCGTATTTTTATAGACTTTTCTTAGAGTGTAGATGAGGAGTTTTACTATAAACCCTTTTAGGTTTCTTACCTCTAATCTCTTAATCTATGCTGTTTTTTTTTTTGTTTTTTTTATCACTTCCTTTGTGGAAATAAACTACAATTAAACTTAAACTAAACTGGATCAAAGTGATGGTTAGTATGGCTAAAAATAAGTAAGTAAGCAAGTAAGGCTATAATAAATTTGCATGTGGGTTAAAAACTGGCAGTTGCACAGACATAAAACAGTTAAATGTGACTCTTGGACTTGGAGCCCGAGCTGGCCTCGTATGGTTGGTGTTTACAGTCTGATGGCTGTTGAAATGAATGACTTCCTTTACTCCCCTGGAGCAGCGTGGGTACGCTCTGCTACATGATTAGTGTGTAATGGAGTGGTGAAATGTACTACAGTTCATGAATGCATCCTCTTCCATGTGCCACTTGGATTATGTTTTTATATTGAACATGCAAAATGCTTCTTTTCGCGTGTTATTTGTACGCCGCAAAAATGGTAAACTATGGTAATGGTAAAGCACCATTCTATTCTTCCGGCCACTGAAAAGCGCTTTACATTACATGTCCGACACACATACGCTGATGTGCAGAGACTGCCATACAAGGTGCCAACCTGCCCATCAGGTTCTAATCTAAATACTCTTGCACACACCGATGGCACAGCTTTCTGGAGCAATTTGGGGTTAAATATCTTGCTCAGGGACACCTCGACATGTAGACTGGAGGAGCCGGGGATCGAACCACCGACCATCCGATTGGTGGGCAACCTGCTCTAAACCTCTCTAAACCAAAACAAAACAAAAAAACACAACTATGGTAATGTCTGCAGTTAGGTTTAGGCAATAAAACCACTTAGTTAAGGTTTACGAAAAACATCATGGTTGGGCTTAAAATAAGTACGTAAACTAAGTGAAACGCGTAAGGAAACAATGTAATATAACTATGGAAAACACGTCATAAATGTCTCTAAAAAACACGTGACAAAAGTCACTAACATAACTTGCAAAACAAAACTCCTTCAGTCTCCTTGTTAAAAGTTGTGTGTTTGTTGGACCACCTCCCCTCCTGCCCACCATAAGCAGTCTTTCATGCTTTTCATTCTACATCACTAGCTCTGAGCGTAGCATATTTACGTGGATGTGTTTACATTGGACTCAGTACAGACTGAATGGTGTAAAAATGGCCCGTCCAAGGCAAGAAAAGCGTTCATATTGCACGCTAAATGCCTTGCGGGAATCGTGCAGGATTGTGACACTGGAATCTGATCGAAAATAATGTGAACAGCCAAACAAAACAAAACAAAAATTGGATCTGAGCAATGAATCCAATTTGAGCACTGAGGCTTGGAGTGTGGCCTAAAAACAGAAAATGTCAATAATGACCCATTTAACTTGATAAAAATAGCTTTCTGAAGTACACTGAGACAGCCCCTTCCTTCCTTCCATCCACGCCATCAGTTATTTGTCCAAAAAAAGATAAAAAATCCACCTGTACCTGCGTAAATCCAGGCTTTCTGTTGGACCAACAAACATGTCTTAATTACAGAGGCATGCTGAGCCCCTTTCTGATCTTCAGGGGATGAAAAGAAGTCCAATTACCTTCAACTCAAAAAATATGGGATCAGTAGCTGAGCAGAGGATTAAATCAATATTATGGTCCAATCTAAGGCAATGCTTCAGTAACAAAGCAGAGAGTAATGGAAAAATCAAAGCGCTCAATGTTTGGACTCTCCAACATTACTCATCTGGCCTCCTGAATGGAGTCTTATCTCGTCATGACAACAGCATACAGAGAGAGAGAGAGTAATTGCCATGGCAACAGGTCACCTTGAAATAGAGTAGCTTATCTTTACTTAAACTTGCGCTGACGCAAGTTTTAAGACATGTCACGACTGCTACGCTGTCAGGTTCACCAAACCTGATAGAAAACCTTGTTCACGTCTGACAGCGGATTTGAAGTAAAAGAAGAACATGGTCGCCACTCGATTCAGTCTCTTTTTCTGCTGTGTATTTGTGTCAGTCACCAGCTGACATGTGACCCAAACAGCAGAAGGATATTCCTCCAGGATGCTGAAGCAGATGACTGACCTCCATACGTCAAGATTGTAGGAGGCTTTGATCGGCGACCAGATCGTCTTCATCGTCTCCTGTGTCGCCTTTTTCTTTCCTTTCTAACTCCTCTCTTTCCAATCATCTGTTTCCACCTTAAAAGAAAAGTTCAGTTTGAGAGTCAAGGCCTTTACACCCCCGGGGCGTGATGAATAAACGATATGAAAATGCAAAACACTACTTACTTTTGTGAAAGGTAAGAACGGAAGGAGTGGATCTGGTCTGTGCTGCCTTTGTCAAGGTTGAAAGGAGTAATGAATTTAGCCGTCCTGGTTCGGACTACAGAGCCTCCGTGTTGTTGTTTTATAAATGTAGGCGCAACTCAACCGGTTCCGCGCAATGTGATTGGTTGATGCCTTTATTTGCAGTGCAAAAGCTCAGAATATCAACCTTGTTCTGGAAAAAAAGTGTTGCTTTTTCGCAGCGTAATATTCTGCTGTTGCTGTTGCTTTTCATGACAAAAGCAACAGCAAATATTGACGTGCAACCTCAAAAGTAACACGTTATTTTTTTGTTTGTTTAATCTGCACAAAAACAGAAAGACTCTGCACGTAACCACCTGAAAAAAACAACAATTTATTATTTTTACACCTCAGTTTTTGTATGGATTAAACAAATAAAACATAACGTGTGATTTAATGAGCTTTAGAGGTGCTGGTAGGCGGATTTTGTTACCCTTGGAAAGCACTCGATTTGACTGTTATCAGCTCATTAATTGTTCGTTATCAGTCGTTATAAGCCTCATAGATGTGGATCAGAAGGGGCAAACTTAAAAAAACTTAAAACCAACATGTTCTAACACGTAAAACAGAATGAAACATTACATTTTTAACACGAAAAAAACAGCTGGTTTAAGGTTAGGCAACAAAACCAATTAGTTAAGTTAAAGGCCCATGACTTTTGCTCCTGTTATAATTACTACAGTCACTAAAGGTCGCTGTCGTCTTCTTTTATTCCTTCATTTAGTGATTGCCCATGTGAATTGATGATAAGACCTACTAGTGGGTGTAGCAGGCCCCTACTGACCCACATCTATGGGGCTTATGATAAACTGATACTGATACAATACTGATAACGCCCATTTAATGACCTGATAACAGTCTAACCGGCTGTGGAAAGAGCCAAGAGCTTTTCCCCCGTTTCCAACCGTCTATTCTCAGTAAAAAAGTAAAGTGCATTCCCCAAAATGTTGAACTGATCCTTTAAGAGTAGCATTTCTCCATTAAAACACTATTTGTCTCTCTGAAGTCGGCATAGACAGAAAGATAAATGCTTCTACAAAGAAGAGGCACACGTGCATGTTCATCCAAAAAGGCTCTTTAATTGGTCTAAGTGATTAATTACAGGGTGAGGGAGCCAGGTAATATAGATACTAGAATAGCTTTCAATTACCTCATTTAAATTTGATCATTGAACAGTTAGAGGGGATGGGGGGGGAAAACAGGGATGATGAGGGAATATAAAAGAGTGGAAATGAGAAAGTGATGAAAATCTTAATATAGGCCAACCGATAGAGTTAATACAGTAATAACAAATATTTAAGTAAATCGGCGACAGCTTTACAAAAAAGAAAAATGTGCTAGAAGTGTGATTAGAAAATTTTAAGAGTGACCATAAATTCCTATCATATGTAGAATACATGAATATGACACTAACCAGCCTCAAATAACACATTTTCTCTATATCGATATATTATTTAGATGCAGAATTTATTCATTGTGAGGCCCTGTGTGATGTTGTGCTGTACTGCAGCCTCGTACTGAGACCCAGTGAGGAACAAGAATCCATGTTTAAGACACCTAGTGCTGGTCAGTGCTGTCCCGATACTTTCATCATTTTGCAGATTGTGTTCATATGGACTGCTTTCACAAAGTCTCCGCTTCCTCTGACTCATCACTAAATGACGACTTGAAGGGTTTAGCTCCAAAACGTTTATAAATCTTTCAAAGAAGTTACCTGAAATTTATTAACAGATGTCTCAAAATGATTATTTCATCCTAGAAAACTGCTGCTTGTCTGTGTCTGGAGTCAAAATGTTTTAATATTGAATGTCTTATTTTGGAATTAAACTCTTCACGTGTGCGTCGCAGCTGTCGACACAAATCTTGCTACAGTGGCTGCTTGTATTTGGTGGCTGTATTTAAAGAGACAATCCCCTTATTCCTCCTCCTCCCTCAGCTGTAAACAGTTCATCTACTCGACGACACCCATAAATCCCAACCCATCCACGATAAAATATGCACAACACACACACACAGCATGAAAACTCTGGTTATAGTTTAACCATGCGCCAACACCGTGGACTGTTGTAAATCTTAGTGCACGTTAAAGCACAGAAAAACACACAAGCGTCGTAGGAAAGTAGCAAGTGAGTAAAACCTGCCGACCCCAGCTTTCCACACCTTTTTCTCGAGGATAAATTGGTAACAGTGCAGTCTTCTTATCTTACCGTAGTATACATCAAAAAAAGTCCTAAACATCTGTAAAAGTTGCAGACCCAAACTTCTATTCTTTAGCACACAGAGTCACATAGAAAATCAACAATTACTTCAAGTTATAACTTCTCCCTCTTACATTAATCTACCCACTCTCCACAGCGGACATTTTCAAGAGTCTGGTCCTCTGTTACTCCACAGTATCCATCTTTAGAGGTTCTTTTGGGCTCCCATCAGACCTCAGACTCCAAACTGGACACCCGTCGCCAAGGACGAAGTACACAAGGGCTCCCCGCAGGCTGGCCCCCTACTCCCTGACCAGCAAGGGCCTCTGATCCAGTCTGGGATCCCTGATAGATCCCATAGGCCCCATAAACACTGTCCTGGTACAGCAGAGCCCGCTGGCCTCCACATCTCCCGCCACCACAAGGCAGCAGCTGGCACACCGGGCTGTTGGAGGCATGGCTGTGGTGCTGCAGGTCTAGGGGGCCGTGGTAGAGGGGTAGTCCAGGGTACGAGTTCAGGTAGTGTGCGTACTGTCTGCTGAGCAAGCTGGTGGCTCTCCGCACCATCCCCCGCCCTAGCCCAGTCCCATGTCGCAATGCTTCGCCGTACGTGGGGAGGTTGGTGGAGTGGGAGTAACGCAGCTTCTGGCCCTTACGCCCAATGGGCTTCCTCTGGTCCTCCCTGATGTGGAGGTAGGCCTGGTTCCGTGGGAGGCACAGGTTGTTTCGAAGGTGGGCAGGGTTGTAGGGCTTTGCAGGTGTGTTTGGTGTGAGAATGCATGGGAACAGGTCTGGCAGGGTTGAAGGTGACTGGCTGGACAGGGATGACTGGGATTCGTCCAGATGGCGCATCTGCTCGCTGCCCCAAGTCGCTTTAAGGAAAGAGGGGCGGCGGTGCCGGCGTCTTCCTCTTAGCACCATGTCCTCCGGGGGCCATGAGCCGTAGTTCTCGACCCGAGGACACTTCATCTCCCCTGAGTAGAGGTTGTCAACGCTGGGGGCCGAGATGTGGTTCTCCTGGAGGTGATTGGCTTTGAGCTCGCTCAGATAGATGGGACTTTTCTCATTCTTTTCCTGGTCCCTGTGTTGTCTCCTCTCTGAATCCCCGTCCTCACACTGGAAACTCTTGGACCTCCTTTTCCGTCGCGAGAAGCCCGTTTGGATGTGCTGGTTTCGCGGCGAGGAGACCGGGTGAGAGGCGTAGATGTCAGGTAGCTGGAGATCGTTGTAAGGGATGAAGGGCGAGTGAGGATGAGTGTCTACGTAGAGTCTCCCCGTGGTCTGGTAGTGGTGCGGGTGCTGATGAGGGAGCGGCTCGCCCACGGCCAGGTGGGGGCTGCTGAGGCTGGACACAGGAAGTGGCCGGTCATACAGACATGAAGTAGAGCGAGTCGGTAGCGTGTAGCGCAGCGGCGTGGGCCTGGTCACACGCCGCTGCTGTTTCAGAGAGGTGACAGCAGTGAGAGGCGGCGTCAGGGGGCAGTGGTTCTCCGTGATATAAGCAAATCCTCCCGGTACGGTCTCCATGGCGATTTGTGGAATACGGACAGGCAAGCTGCCGCCATGACGGCTCAAGTGCTCTATGGTCTTGGTGGCGTTGTCCAGAGAGGTCTCAACATTGGCAGTGGAGACCAGGTCCTTGGCAGTGCGAAGCATCTTCAGCATGTTTGCTTGAGCGTAGTTGGAGGTCAGGTCAGGTTTGGCCAAACCAGATGAACGCGTAGGCTCCTCCACGCCGTTGTAACAACTGTAAATACCCTGAGAGGTGAAACAGAATGATAAAGAAAGAATGAGAGAAGAAGAAGAGGAAAAAGAGAAGTAAATCACCTAATCATTGGTAATTAAATCAATAAACTGTTTTACCTTGAATCAACCAAGCGGCCCTGAGGGGATGATTTCACAGACAAAATTTCCACCTAACTAATAAAACCTCCACTGGCAGTTAAGTAAGAAACTGATTCTTAATATCTCATTTTATCACCGAGGCAAGACTTAGTCACAAATTCATTATGCATTCTCCCGGGACTCAAAGAAAAACAGTTTAAGCTGAGAGGATTGCCCCAATAAATGCACACGGACACGACACACACATACACACACACACTCAAACACCTAAAGTCGCCTGCAGAACAAACCGTCTCTAACTGCACGGACAAACACAGAGCCAAATCCCATGACTGTTCTCTGCTTACAGTTGGCTGGGAGATGCTGAAAGAGCCAAATTTAATTTGGCCCTTGGGGCCGCCCCGTACGGATTAATGATCAGATAGTCATTTAGCCGTTAATCTGATAAAACCCCGATCCAGGCACAATGGTGTAATTACACGGCAGAGGAGCACAGAGGCTGGTGTCCGTAGACATTTCCCCGGCTGCAACTCCAGCCAGAGCTTTTTGCCTCAATAACCACGTTCCCCAACAACGGCATCAACAAACCGGGGTACTGATTTAGGCTAATTGCAAATGAACATTAAGCAATCAGAGTTAAATGCTGAGTAAACACCAGAATTAGTTCAGCTTCTCTCCTTTTATCTCTCCCCTCCCCTCTTATCCTTAAAAACAATGCAGTGCCATTTCAGTTAATATTTTAACAAGGCCCTCTAATGATACCATGTAATTATATGCAAATACACACCCATTTGTGCTTATTTATCATCACATAAAAGCCACTTCATGTAAAACAGCATATTGCACTGAAAAAGCAACCAAACAACCAGAGTCAGAATAATCAACCAGCCAATCTTTCAATCACTCAACCGAGCTGCTACTCAACTCATCCAATTACAGCCAGCCAATCAGACACTTAAATAAATAATCAATATGGAAATCAGTGAAGCAATTTCTCTTCCATGAACCAAGCAGTCAGCAATCAAACCAACCATAAACAACCCAACTAATCAAACAAATGACTAATTTGAAAATCTCACCCTGCTGATGGCCAACAGGAAGTCCAGCTTGTGCGACTTGCGGAGGGAGTGTCGTAGTTTCCAGTAAAGCAGGTGTTCCCAGGCAAAGACCAGCAGGCTGAGGCCCATGGCCACTAGCAGCATGTAGAAGACGCCCGCCATGTTGTCGATGTCCAGCTTGCTGCTCATCACCTCGTTCTTCTCGTTCTGGCAGATGCCCGACAACCACACCGTCTCCAAGCGCTGGGTGTCTCCTGGAGGGACGGAGGTTTACGGGAAGAGAAAGAGAGCGAGTATGAGATGACTTGACAGAGTGGAGAAGAGGAAGAGATATAATAGCTTACAATAACCTGAAGATAACCATCTCTGTGGTCTTGGATGTACAGTGCAGAAGTCTTTGAACAATTACATGTTGTTTTTGCTCTGCACTCCAATATATTGGATTCGTAATTAAACATTGATCATGATGTTAAAGTGCTGACTATGATATTAAAAAAAGTTGTGATATTTGGTTTCAAAGTCTTTGCAGTGTCTATGACCCACATACATCAGCAGATACTTGGTATTATTTTAGGTGATGCTCTGCCAGGCTTGTACTACAGCCATCGTCACTCACTGCTTATTTCAGGGGCTTTGTCCATTTATGCCGCGTTAACGTCATATTTGAGTGGATTTCCAAGTGACGACGTGTACATCATGTCAACATCCAAGTCATACCTATGACTGGGAAACTGACTGAAAATAATGTGGAAGGGTGTCAGCCAATGTCGAGGCAATTAAAAGCTGATTTAACGGATATAGTGACCATGCACAGTATTTTTTTAACCCTTCCACAACCTTGAATCCACAGTCTTGAATTGTCCGGTGTCAGCAAGCCCCCACAGAGAGCACTGGGCTTTGAAGCAAACTTCCGTGTCCATCACGTGAAACCATTGGACCCAAAAAAGGCTTTTTCCCATGGATGAAATGGTAAAGAGACGTCTCTCACTCAGCGTTTTTTTCAGGTGAAATCAACTTAAAAAAAAATCGGATTTTCTGATTTCCTAATTTTTTATGTTTAGTATCCTTGTCCTGCTCCGTTGTCTAAAATTGGATGATAGTAGGTACGTACAAAATGAGCTACATGTCCTTCACTACAAATACCCTCAAACTAAAGCTGAGAGTCAGCACTAAAACCTCTTCAACCCCACTGATCCATTCAAATGATCCCAGAGATTTCAGAGATACAATATGCTGACGACTGGGTGAAATATGTATAAAATGATGGCGAAAACATATACCACATTTCCATGTGATTAGAACTGCAACGATTAGCCAGTTAGTTGTCAACTATTGACTTAATCGCGAACTATTTTGATAATCGGTTTGAGTAATAATGATTCTCTGATTCCAGCTTCTTAAATGTGAATATTTGTGGACAAAACAAGGCATTTGAGGACGTCATCTTGGGCTTTGGGAAACACTGTTCAACATTTTTCACCATTTTATGACATTTTATGAATTAAACTAATCGATTAATCGATAAACAATGAACAATGAAAATAATCGTTAGTTGCAGCCCTACATGTGATCAAATGGTGCAGCATCAAAAACACAGGGGTCTTTGATGTCGTTACACACACAAAAAGATATATACAGGGAATATATTGTATGTGTGCATTGAAAAACATATAAGCTTTCTGGCTGCATACTATAATCTTGTCTTTTTCATGCTTTCATGCCGGTATAAAAGCATTTCAACATGCCAACAAAGCTCCTTTTGAGTGAGAATAATTTATAGTGCTTTAACACATCTCCATTAGCTACAGTATCATTGCCACATAAGCGACTCCTCAGGGCCTCTGAACAGGTGGCCACCTCTTGAGCTGCGTCCTCCCCAGTGGCCTCCAGAGAGCACGGCCCATTTTATCTCTCACTTAGCATATGTTGACCATAAACACACTAGTTCTTATATCATCATGGAAAGCTCAGAGCGAGTGTGTGTGTGTGTGTGTGGTGGGGGGGCGCTCTTAAGCTCTCAGAGGAGGGAGGATATTAATTCCACACCGGCGGCGGTCGTGGTGAGTGTGTTTGTGTGTATATAGGTAGTGTGTGTAACGGAGATAATCGTATCCCTGACACTCCCTGCTGTTGTGCAGGATATTAACTCTTCCCTGTAAGCCCACTTCCCTGCTGACACAGCACACACTGAACTGGACTGACTCCACTTCCATGCTTCCCATGCAGCGTGCCAGTCAGACAGGAATAAACACAAACAGATAAGAGTGTACAGTAAGCGAGTGAGTGTGTGTGTGCAGGCACGGGTTGGGTATTATATCATGTGAAGGTTTTTTTTATTTGGATCACCGTCTCCGAGGAACTGCAGCAGCGCCAGGTCAATAAGCCGTTTCCAGCGGGAGTCCTTCTGCAGAGCGATGCCGTATCCCGTGGTGGCGAACACTTTCCCGCTGCCGATGGTCACCAGCTTGCATCCCTCATCCTTCCCCGCCATGTAGTTCAAAACGGCAGCGTCGTAGATGAAGGCGTCCAGCTTCCTGCATGCAAATAGATAGTCTTCATCTGAGAGAATATTTAGCTCTTACAAACACTTCAATAAGTTCTTACATACATGTTAGAATTTTATTTATATCTCTTCGTCTTAAAGGATCATGCAGTATCAGATATTGAGATATATCAATGGATATGTAAATAAAGGAAAACTTTGGTGTTAGAT
This sequence comes from Sebastes fasciatus, assembly GCF_043250625.1. Classification (NCBI taxonomy): domain Eukaryota; kingdom Metazoa; phylum Chordata; class Actinopteri; order Perciformes; family Sebastidae; genus Sebastes; species Sebastes fasciatus. The sequence continues at coordinate 22,484,270 of NC_133814.1, forward strand.
TAAAAGTCAGGGGATCACCAAATAACCAGAGTTCTTAGGATTCATCCTCTGGTGACCATGAATGTCTTTACCAAATGTTTTGGCAATCAATCTAATAGTTGTTGAGACATTGACATTGCAAGAGCCACGCTGCTACGAAGGACAGAACCTGCTAAAATAAAAAAATAAATGAATAAATATTTCTGTTTTAATTTGCTTCTTTATTTATTTATCTTTGTATTCATTCCCTTATTTATTTACTCTTCTGTGTAATTTCCCCTTTTATTTTTATTTAATTTTATTTATTTATTTTTGCATTTATTTTGTATTTATATATTTATTTTTGCATTTATTTTATATATATTTAGCATTTTTTATATTTATTTTAAATGTATTTATTTATTTATTGATTTCTACAAAACAGAAATATCCATTTATGTCACATTTTATCAATTAATAGCTACATTTATTTTTAATATTATTTTTTGCTAAATTTAATGACATTTATTCATTTATCGAGTCATTTATTTATTTAGTCCTTTTTTTTATTTTGGCAGGTTCCGTCGTCCATACACCGCTAGCATGGCTAAAATTAAAGGTGACAAAATGTTTACACAGATGGATTAACTGTTTCAGACAAGTTTCAGATCTCTAAGTTTTCATCCCACACCGGCACAAAGAAATCAAACAACATAAAGTACAATAGGCTTAATATAATATATACATAACTTGTACTTAATGGGATCAAAATGTGCAAAAAAATCGCTTCAAGTGTTTTGAGCTTGTTCTCAGTGAAGTTTGGACATTTGACAGCACTTTTCTATACAAAGTAAGATTTATTTCATCTAAAAATACACCCATCACATCGGCCTGAATCACAAATAGTTTCTACAACACAAAGAGCTGCTGTATCGCCCAAATTATGATCGTTATTACTGTAGCATCTCGTGTCTTCACTGGCAGGAGGAGCAGTTAAATATAACCTCTTATCTGCACTGTTAAGAATTTCCCAGTAAAATAACAGTAAAGAACTGGCAGCAGGGTTGCCTTTATGTTACTGTAAAATTAACATTATTATACTGTCGCTGAAATTTACAGCCTTGTACTGTTAATGAAAAATACTGTTTTTTTTTATTAATTTCACAGTATTTTACAGTTAATTTACTGTTTAAAGATACATTATATAACTGTTTTTCACCTTTCCTCTACATTATCTTACTGATTTGTTTTAATGCACTATTTATGTTGTATTGTTTACATACATTTTAATAAACATTATTTTTTGCGTAATTTAACAGGTTTTCTTTTTTTGCTGATATTATTTTGGATTTTTTTAAAAATATTGTCTGAAACTTTACTCATCCTTTTTGCATATAAAAAAAAAAATCTCTGATAACCAACGTTTTTCAGATATTTTACAAATATTTTTGGGATATTTTACTAAGAGTTTTCGGATATTTTACTAAGATTTTGTCTGATAACTTATTCATACTTTTCAGATATTTTACAAATATTTTTTGAATATTTTACTAATATTTCCCGCATATTTTAGCAAGATTTTGTCTGATAACTTATTATTATTTTTTGGATATTTTACTAACGTTTTTCAGATATTTTACAAATATTTTTGGGATATTTCACTAAGAATTTTTCGAATATTTTACTAATATTTCCCGCATATTTTAGCAAGACTTTGTCTGATAACTTATTAATATTTTTCTGATATTTTACTAATTTTTTTTCAAATATTTTATAATTTTTTGGGGGATATTTTAATAATATTTTCGCATATTTTATTAAGATTTTGTCTGATAATTCATTCATATTTTTCACATATTTTAATAACATTCAGGTCCCAGAATTCAAGAAATACTGCATGAAATTGTTACTGATGATACTTTAGACAGTTGATCAGCAGTAAAGGGCTGTTTTTTTAAGAATGCATTATCAGTTAAAAAACGGCCTATGAGCGTAATTTAACAGGATTTCTTTTGTATTAACAGTAAAGCACTGTTTTTTAGCAATAACAGGTTAATACTGTTGAAATCCTGCTGTAAATTAACATCAATTGTTTACAGTGTAATAGTGTAATATTAAGTTAAAATGTTTGTGAGACTGTACCCGGTTTTGAGGCTTTCTAGAGCTTCTTCCACCCCCTTCTGGTTGTACTTCGTCATGTGCTGGTGCATGTCGGGGTAGTTGCTGCGGATGTTCCTCTCCGTGCTCCCGTTTGGGACCGTCCCGAAGCGAAAAGGAGGGTAATGCTCGTGTGGTTTCTGGAACTGTAGGGAGACACAGGATGAGAGGCGAGGGAAGAGGGGAGAAGATATGAGAGATGAGGAGAGGGAGACGAGAGAATAGAGGGAAGAAAGAAGAAGAAGAAGGAGAGGAGGGGGAGAGAGAGAGGAGGGAGTAAGGATAAAATGGAAGGAGAGGAGAGAGACTGAAGGGAGCGAGAGCAGAATAGGGGAGGATGGGAGAGAGGAGGAGACGACAGAGAGAAGAAGGCAAGAAAAGAAAGGGATGAGAGGTAAGAAGAGAGAAGAGGGGAGGAGAAGAAAAACAAAGAGGGATTTTAAAAGGAGAGAGGGAAAGGAAAAGGGGGAAAGAGGAGAGAGAAGGCAGGGTGTGATAAGACAGAAAGGGGAGGAATGAGAGAAGAGTAAGGAGAAGGAGGGCAGGAAGAAAGGGGAGAGGGGGAAGGAAGGAAGTGTGGAGGAAAAAAGAGAAGAGAAAGCAAAAGGAAAGTATGGGAAAATAGAGGAGAAATGGGAGGAAAGAGGAGAGAGACGAGGAGAAAAGAGAAGAAGAGAGGAAATGAAAGAGGTTGAGAGGAGAGGAGAAAAGAGGAGGGAGAAAAGCAGATGAGATAAGACGAAACAAGAGTAAAGGAAAAAGAGAGGTGAGATAATGAGATGGAAGAGAAGAGAGGAAAGGAAAGAGAGAGGAGAAGAGGAAATGAGAAAAGAGGGGAAGAAAGGAAAGGATAGAAAAGGAAAAGGAAGGAGTAAAGCAAAGAAAGGACAGAGACGATGAGAAAAGAGAGGAGGAGAAGAAAGAGGAGAGAGGAGAGGAGATGAGAAAAGATGGGAAGAATGAGAGGAGAAAAGAAAAGAAAGGAAAAGAGAGGAGAAATAATGAAAGGAAAGGAAAAAGAAGAGGAGAGGAAAGGAAGGAGGAGAGAGGAGAAGAGGAAATGAGAAAAGAGGGGAAGAAAGGATAGGAGAGAAAAGGAAAAGGGAGGAGTAAAGCGAAGAAAGAGGACAGAGATGATGTGAAAAGAGAAGAGGAGAGGAAAGAGGAGAGAGGAGAGGAGATGAGAAAAGACGGGAGGAACGGGAGGAGAAAAGAGAAGAAAGGAGAGGAGAAGCAATAACAGGAAAGGAAAAGAGGAGAGAGGAGAGGAGAAAAGAAAAGAGAGGAAAAATAATGAGAGGAAAGAGAAGAGAGGAGAGGAGAAAAGAGACGAAAAAAAACAGAAGATAAGAAAGGAAAAGAGAGAAGAAACGATGAGAGGAAAGAGGAGAGGAGTAAAGAGGGGAGGAAAGGAAAGGAAAGAAAAACAAACAAGAGGAAATGAAAAGGAAGGAGAAAAGAGGAGACAAGGAGAAATGAAAGGCGAAAGTAAATAGAAAGGAAAGAAGAAAGAAAAAAAGCCAGAAGAGTAAAAAGGGACCAGAATGAGGAAGTGGGATGGAGAGGAGTAAAGAGGACGAGGGACTACTCAGTTAAATGAAATCCATTTTAGAGTCATAGATTGATTTAATCAGCAGCCGAACTCGGTGCAGTCTGAATGGACAGGACACCGTTCAGCTTCACCTCCACCTGATTAAACCTGACATCAGTCTGTTTGAATCATTTCGCTGCTCACAGATGATCCTAATCCACTGGACCCGGATCGAAGCTCACATTTCAGGAGCTGACGCATTAATACGTCTGTTCGACTGTAAACAGGAAGGATCTATTCATCTCGGTTACGGCGTTGACCTTTTAGAGCCGAGCGCAGATGAATGGGCCCAAAATCACAATGTGAGCGTGTTCGTGTAATCACTCCTCAGCTGCAACTGCAATGGATTCAGTTGAGAGGCTTCGTCTTTAGAATCAGCTGTTCGTAACAAAAGCAAACGTCAGAGGGAAGATAAGAAATTAAAGGATGGGTTCTAATTTTTTTCAAGTCTATCTTAAAGGTCCCACATCATGCTCATTTTCAGGTTCATGCTTGTATTTGAGGTTTCTACTAGAACATGTTTACATGCTTTAATGTTCAAAAAACACATTATTTTTCTCATACTGTCTGTCTGAATATACCCGTATTCACGCTCTGTCTGAAACGCTCCATTTTTAGCCCATTTCAATGTACTGACAACGGAATTTCGTTGTTAGGCATCAGCTTGGGGTCCATGTTTACCTCCTGTCAGCTGATGTCATTCACATACACTGCAACAGGAAATAAACTGGGACACATTCAGTATGTTTACGTTTAAAACTGTGAAATGGTCTAAATATTGTAGATTTGTGACATCACAAATGGACAGGAATCCCAACGGCTTGTTTTAAACGCACAGTTTCTGAATACGGGCTGTGTGTATTTATCCATGGATTGAGTGTTTTGATACTTTCCACAGTATTTATATATCACTTAAACCTGCTTTGTAATATAAAAGACATGAAAATTTCACTTTTTACAATATGGGACCTTTAAAACAATACTCACATAAAGGTATGTACAATGAAAACATTATTAGTCGCTGTAATTGTTCGTCTTACTGGCACTAAAGAGATTCCTTCCAAAAGCAATTTCAATGTAAGTGATGGGGAACTAAAGATTAAGTCCTCCTTGTGCACAAAAATACCTTTTAAAGTTTAGTTGAAGCTGTAATATGAAGGTTCAGCAGTCTAAATTCTACGACACATGAAATGAATATCTTTCAAAGTTAGTCTATTTTACCCAATTCCTGCTGTGTGTTACTATCCAGCTGTCACCAGAGGTGGGACCAAGTCTTTGTTTTGCAAGTCACAAGCAAGTCTCAAGTCTTTGCACTCAAGTCCCAAGTCCTAAACTTTGAGTTTTGAATCCTAAAGAAGTCAATAATGCGCTCTTCACCAAATGTAATGCCATTTTAACAACAGAGTAACTGGTGCTCAGTAACGTAACGCTAGTTCTTCATGGTTTTCTCCTGTAACTTGATTGGACACGGTTGGATTGGTTCAAACAAAGTGGATCTGGGGAATTAAGTATAAGATAATCAAATGCAAGTTCCAATAATATTTACCAGAAATAAAGAGTCCAGATGTTCAACAAAAAACACCACTTTTGGGGGATTCAGCAATAAACAACAAAAGATAGAAATTCAGTTTGTTCAGTTCAGCTTATTCCCAACAAGTAAATCAATAAAGGATCTCTCAAAGAGTAAATTAACTCAACATCTCAGATGCTGTTGGAGTTAACTCTGGTACCGGGGAGCTAATCATCTTTGTGCACACATTTTTTAATCTTTGGGCTTGGAGGACGGTATCAAGTATTTTCAAGTCAAAAGGCTCGAGTCCAAGTGAAGACACGAGTCACTGGTGTTAAAGTCCAAGTCGAGCTGCAAGTCTTTTTTGAATTTGTCAAATCGAGTCTAAAATCACATTTGATTCGAGTCCACACCTCTGGCTGTCACGGCTCAGCAAGAAAACACCATCTGTGTAGGCAAAAGGCTGAACATAACCAGTGTGTTTTAAACCTGTGTATGCTTTTACACTGAAATACTCACGAGAGCATCAAACGTGCATCAATCCACGGCTGAAAATAGTCCTTGAATAAAAATCAGATGCTGACCTTTGAATAATAAATTTGAGAACCGCTGACCTAGAGAGTCTTCTGGACATGCAACATTTTTTTTAATTTGTCTACATTGTTAATAATTAATGAATATTTACTTGGGTTTAAACGGAACTTCTCTTTTTCCCTGTAGTTAGTACCGCGTTAGTAAAGCATGAACAAACTGGTGCTGCTTACGAAATGGTGGTGGATTATGCTGCTGCCAGGTTTATCGTTCAGGTTGACCACATTCTGAATCAGGTCTTATTATCCTCGTGTCTATTCAGATCAGGTTCTGACTATCCTCAGGTCCCGTACGGATCGGAAAACGTATTCATGCTTGTCAGGTTCGAGATGGTTTTCTACAGTTCTGCTTCGGATCAGGACTTAGTCAGGGTTAGGGAAGCTGGAAAGCATTGAGAGACGGACTGAATCATTGATTTATATATCTTTTCACGGCATTTATTGACAATAAGGAAAGGCTATAGATTTGCTTTATCCTTTAAACCTGCGAGATGTGAACCCATGCGGCCTACGACCTAAACCCGCCTAATCCTCCGTCATGTAGGATCTCAGAGTGAAGGGGCAGCTGAGGTTGTGCTGTGCAGGGTAATTTATATTAGTCCCCTTATGCTGTGGGACATAATGCATCTGCATAAAGTTAATATAGTCAGCTAATACAGCCATAGATCACTGAGGAGGCAAGGATGATCCCTGCCGGGGAGGTGTTTTCACTATCTGTGAAGAATGAAATGCTTTCTTGTAAAGCTCCTCTGAGGCCCTGTTTCCAGGTTTAGTGTGTGTTTGTGTGTGTGTGTGTGTGTCACATATTTAAGTGGTAAAAAAGTCCGTAGGTGTTGTTTTTCCTCTGTGGCTCGACTGCTTTTAATCGCTTGACATTTGGCGATCTTGTTTTAACAGTGTGAGCGAGACGAGCGACGGAGACGGCACACGGGGAATATTGATAGACGGACCAAAATACTGACAGGACAAGTGGAGACTCAGACACCATCTGTATTGACAGAAGGCGGTAATTGATTAGTCATTCATGCCACCGGGCTCCCCACTGATAGGAAAAGGACAGAGACGTTCACAGTGAAGTCCTTTTACTTGACTTCATCTTGAAGGCTTTTTGGCGAGTCTTTTGTCTCTCTTCCGTTCATGGTGTATTAGTCGATGCGGAGTGATGAACAGAGAAAAGAGGAGATGATGGAGCTGGACTTAAAACACAAAGACGGGGGTTCGCTCCATATCTCACAGCTCCACAGAAACAGCCTGCTTCCTGTACGTCTGCGCGGACTTTCAATAACCTCATAATCGCTCCGAGCTTATTATTCCGAGTGTTGTTTATTCAGTCTCTTACCTTCTTGTCGGAGAGCCCGGACACCGTGTCGATATATTGCTCCTGGATCATGAAGGCAGCCAGGTTGGCAGTGTACGAGGCCAGGAAGATGACAGCAAAGAAGGCCCAGACCAGCACCATGATTTTACTGGTCGTTCCTTTAGGGTTTTCAATGGGGACCGAGTTGTTGAAGACGATGCCCCACAGCAGCCACACTGACTTCCCGATGGTGAACGTCGGACCGCCAGGACCTGAGGAAGCAGAAGGAGGAGGGAGTCAGACAGGCTGTTTACGCGTTACAAGGTCTTGCATTCAATATGGAGACATCTCCAGCCCAGAGTGAGAAAAGACGGGGCTCTGTAGAGGAATTTCTTTTAAAACATATACTTCTTCGAGTAAAACATATCTACTGTTCTCCATGTCAGTATTCAAGAGCCATCTCATGCCCTTCTGCAAGCGTCCAAACAACAGAACACTCTCACAGCCTCGGCCTCGTCTCCATCGCTCTCTGCCACCGCTGCTCATGTGCAGCAGCGGAGGGTGCCGCCGCCATCCATCACACTTCGATTAGCGCAGCCACGAAATGCTAATTAAAAACCTGGAAAATGACCTTTCGGACCCGGAGATGTGGCACGCCCTGTCAGCGCTGCATTACGGGATTGATTAGCCCTCTCTCCAAAATCCTGTTGAGGAACTCTTTAACGTTGCGGGACGTGAAGATGCAGCAGCGTGCACGGCAGGCCGAAGTGCTTAGGTGCAAATTAAACTAAATATGATAAACATGGGATGATTACTGTAGTGGTAATTCACTCCTTTATCAACCACTGTACTCAGGAGGAATTAATTCTAGCAGTAAAACTGAAACAAAGAGGTTTGAAACTCACTTTTGGCGCTGACCAGACTGCGGTTGTAGCCGACTGGACTGAGGTATTCAAACACAAAAACTGTCACGGCCACCACGGTCAGGCACATCACAAACATCATGACCCAAACTGCTGGGCTGTAGGGCTCTGGAGGAGGAGGAGGAGGAGGAGGAGGAGGCGGAGGAGGAGGAGGAGGAGGAGGAGGAGGAGGAGGAACAAACATACAGGATTAAAGTAAGTCTCTTTTGTACTTCCTGCTTCTAAACCTCAGCCTGTGATGGGGGTCACCATATGTGGAAGGAGGATAGCAAAGAGGAGAAAATGAGAAGACAGAAATACACTGTTCGGGATTTTGTGCTGAATTTTGTTGTTTAGGGTTTGGAAAAGGGATTTTTACGTGTGCGGCACGTAAGGGGATTTAGTTGTAGGCTACAGTTATCGGCAGGATAAAAGCTTAATGTGAAAGTTTCCTGAAGCGTCTGCAGAGACAGAACTCGTTTAAGTAGGCCATCCTGGGAGAGTGAGAAGGAAGATGGCAGCAGCATTGGCAGACACGTACTGTACATGAAACTCCAGGATGTTATGACCGGTTTGAGCCAACAATTGGATCGAGGAGAAGCAGTCGGGTTTTTTTTCTTACCAAGAAAGGCAGATGGGGAAACCGTCCCGTTGCTGCGGGCGACCATGACGCTGATGCCGGTCTCAACAAACGGCACGGAGAAGTCGGTGATCTCCGAACGCTCCTCGTTGATAGTGAGAGAGCCGATGGCCATGTCAGCTCGTCTATACACAACCTGAGAGAGGAAAGACACAAAATAGATTAAAGCACTGTAGAGAAACAGTGAGACATCGATAGTGGTCGGCGATGTAAAGATATTCATTCATTTCATTTTGACTTTTTTAATTATTTTAATTTTTTTATCCTTGTTTCTGAATTTAGTTTTGACTTTTGCAAGTAGTTAACAATTTTTTTTTTTAGGGCTGTCAAAGTTAACGTGATAATAACACGTTAACGCAAACAATATTTTGGAGGTTGTAGCTCAGTTTTAAAGATAGTGATACTGACATCATATGAAACATCATATGAAAACCTAATGAATCCATTGGTACCAACCATGTCATACTAGCTCGTCGAGAAGGAGGTTAAATAACGCTCCAAACTTATGCTAAATTTTGGTGAGCAAAAACTGGCATGGCCATTTTCAAAGCGGTCCCTTGACGTCTGACCTCCAGATGTGTGAATGTAAATGGGTTCTATGGGTACCCACGAGTCTCCCCTTTACCGACATGCCCACTTTATGAAAATCACATGCAGTTTGGGGCAAGTCATAGTCAAGTCAGCACACTGACACACTGACAGCTGTTGTTGCCTGTTGGGCTGCAGTTTGCCATGTTATGATTTGAGCAAATTTTTTATACTAAATGCAGTACCTGTGAGGGTTTCTGGACAATATTTGTCATTTTTTTGTGTTGTTAATTGATTTACAATAATAAATATATACATACATTTGCATAAAGCAGCATATTTGCCCACTCCCATGTTGATAAGAGTATTAAATACTTGACAAATCCCCCTTTAAGGTACATTTTGAACGGATAAAAAATGTGCGATTAATTTGCAATTAATTGCAATTAGTCATGGGATTAATTGTGATAAAATATATTTTTAGATATTATTTTATAAATGAGAGACAGCCCTAATTTTTTATATTATTAATTATAATTAATATATTATTTTTCTTTTTTTCTTTCTTTCATTCTTTTTTTTTTTTTTACTTTCGTCTTTTTTTTGTCTTTGGGCTTCATGACTTTGCTATGACTTGCTGATTCCTATATTTTGTGAGGATGCATATGTATTGATATCATATGTCACTGCCCAATCGTATGCTGTGTAGAGGAAGATTCAAATAAATAGATCGCAACTTGAAAACATGCTTTCCTGTATTTGTTCTACATTTGTACCAAACTGACTAACTTTGGTTTCTGTATAATTCTGTAAAATAGACCTGAATGAGTATTTTATCACAACTTCCCAGTGTCCCAACGGACACGCTGCCAAATTCTGAATTTCATGAGCAAATCCTTTTTGAACATAGAAGCCACGATGCAGCAAACACTTTGTGCTCTACAGTAAGGAGTGACTCTAATAACGTCTGTCTGCAGAGATATATACGGAAAATATTTGTCTCATCATCCGAGCATCCGGAGAGTTGCATCTCAGGAGTGATCACATCCAAGCTTACTTTTCTGAAAAGCAGAGAATTTTGCAGAGAGAAATGTGTTTTTTTTCATAAATGTAGCACACAGACACACACACACACACACACACACACACGCACACACACACACACACACACACACACACACACACACACACACACACACACACACACACATTATATACAGATACAGACCCGGAGCAAAGAGCCTGCAGGCACAGAAACACAAGCAAGACGGCTCTCCTGAGGAACACCTGTTCAGGGCGTTTCACTTTCGGATGCGGCCGTGTTTGATGTGGCTCTGTGTGCGGCAGAAAAGTGTGTATTTGCTCCACATGTGTATGCATTGCCTCACGCCACTGACCTAGATAAAAACCCATCAAAGAAACTCTCTCGGCCGTGCGGCGCTGGTGTCACTTAAGACACTGTGCATCATTACTGCCATCCACCAACTGTACTGGAGTGCGGAGGTGGGGATACGTGTATAGTACTGTCCTACTGTGCTACTTTGAGGTACTTAAACCACTAAATCTGTGTGACAGTGGTACCAATAACTCTATATTTTACAATTAAAACATGAGAAGCTGATAAAATATGACTGCTGTTGGATAGAAACCTTGTATCATCAACATTTCAACTTTTCAGGAACCCAAACATAAAATCGTAATCTTCATAACACAGTGAATTTAGCCGTTATCTAAAGAGTTTCAGAACTCAGTTTGTAGAGCAACATGTCGTCCTTCGACTGGTCTAAATGCACAATAACTGGTTTGCACACTTTATCCTACCCCGTCCACGGGATTCGTGATTTAAAGCTAATTTAAAGATTTGAAAGCTCTCGGTGGAATTAAACTCATACTGAAGGAGCTGGTGGCAGCTGTTTTGTTGTTAGGTAAATCATATTGCAATTTTGGAGCATTTACATCAACACTTTTATGTGTTTAGGTATTTTTTTAAAGGTCACTTGTAGTGATGAACCGAAATCTGTCCTTCCTCTCAGCTCTACGGAGTGTTTTAGCATCTTTCAACTCGTTGTTTTGATTTTACAGCTCACAGATTTTTACCGTTTTTGTTTACTCTCACCGCTCTCATCAACCTTATGACCTCCACAAAGGGCGAAGGTCTAGGAAGGAGGTTATGTTTTCACCAACGTTGGTTTGTTAGTTTGTTGGTTTGTCCGTTTGGAGGATTACTCCAAAAGTCCGCAATGGATTTGAATGAAATTCTTTAGAAGGATGGGGTGTGGCACAATGAACAATCCATGAGATTTTGGTGGCGATCCGGATCATGATATTTTTAAGGATTCCAATCAGCCTGAGCATTAAAACCACGACCATGACTCTTTTGGGTTAAAATAACTCCGGAAGTGGCGTTACTTAATTGCACAACTTACGTGACAAATCAATGTTGACTTCTGGTTTCACACAGGGTACGAACAGCGGTCTCCTGGGCAAACGTTTGGTGTTTTTTTAGCTGTTTTTTATCTACATAGGGAGCAGGTCCTCTTCACGGAGCCAGCCGCCATGTTTCTACAGTAGCCCAGAACACTGGCTCTAGAGAGGGCCATTCGCGTTTTCACGTTTTAGCGTCGGCCACCTTAGTTCTCCTGCTAGATGTTTTACTTTTATTGTGTGACTTTGTGTTTTGACTTCATGATGCTAAATCCATGGCTACAGTAGCCTAGGTATTTTTTAAAAAAGGTATTCTTATATTTCCCCCTTTTTTTTAAATACTATATTTTTTATTTCTACTCATTCTTGAGCTCGACAGGATTAATTTGGTTAAATAAACAGATAACAGATAAATAAAGAATATTTACTATTACTGCATGCAGTGGGTCAACATGTACTGCTGTTTATGGCGATATCTAGCATGCTGAACACTTACCTCTAATGTAATGAGGGCATGTCATAGCCCAAAGCTACATTTATCTTATTAAGATCTGTGGATGAACATTTTAAAAACACCTTGCTCTAATAATTGTCTGTAGATTGCCACCAGGCGACTCAGCCCAGCTGCACCAGCTGCTGCATTCAGGGATTTATCCTCCTTTAAATAACTCAGCAGCCCTCAGTCTCTCACCTCCCCGATCATGCCGTTCCAAGTCCCACGGACCAGCTTGCCATGTTTCCCGTTGGTGACCAGGTAGAGGTCGTAGGAGAACTTGATGGTGCGGGACAGTTTCTTCAGGATGTCTATGCAGAAGCCCTTGCAGCACAGTTTGGTGTAGGACTCCACGTGGCCGATAACGCTGAAAATAAAGGATGAGAAAAAGCTTGTTTTTAACATCTTGTGATCAAAAACCTCTCTGTCTCTCTGGCAGCTGGGACTATCTTTAGCTTCTTAAGCTGTTGTTTTGCTTTGTTCCAGAGAGTGGGTGCTAAATAGTCGCGGGCTCTGATGCTGACAGTGACCATTGTCTACGGCAGCGAAGTGAAGGGCAGGCGATGGCTGGTTCATTAGCTAAAATCAATGTCTGCTAACAAAGTGTCAATGGAGACGGAGGAGATGCCGAAAAATTGCAAACACACACACACACACAGAGGGAGTGTGACAGAGCCAACGGTGGATGGTTGAGTGACTGTGATGGCCTCTAATCAAAGGTCATTAAGGTGTGGAGCAGGAGAGAGTCTTCTCTGTGGCCTCGCTACTTAATGGGGTGTAGAAGAAGAGAACAGAAGGACAGGAAATGGTGAAAACATAACAGAATGAAAAGTAACAGAGAGACACTAAAAGCAGCAGTTGACAATGAAAGTTAAAAGCAGATAGATTGAAAAGGACGTCGACAAACTTCCTGTGTGCAATTGAGATAACCTCCGCGTGTCGATGAGTCAGCACACGAGTGGATAAATGAGCGAGACGTTGAATGAAAAGGAGTCAAGCAGTTGATTCATTTCAAGAGTTCATTTGAGACAAATTTTCAGTGTTTTTGAAAGGCTGGCTTCTTTCATAGGAGTCAATAGCTCCGATAAACGCTGCGTTAATTAATTGCTGCAGGAGCTGGCCACCTGTCGTCATTATACACACTCCACTAACAATACACACACTCACACAAACAGGCTTAAATTGGGCCGTCTCTCTCCGTCACACACACACACACACACACACACACACACACACATGTAGTACAGTATCCTTGGAGGATTATAGCAGCAGTTGTGTTGTGTGGTGCGGTGTTTTCTTCATAAAATGCCCAGAAACTAGTGCAGCGTGGAGGGAAGCACCATGAGGGAGTTGGACCACAGAGAGAGACGAGGGATTCTCAGGTGAACAGACAGGAAACAAACGTCGAACAAACCAGACGCGCTCTGACAGGGCGGCAGCAGCGGCGGCTTCAGTTTGGAGGGAAAAAAGGAGGGCAAGAGCAAAGGAGGACAGATGGAGGAGGAGGAGGATAATTGAAATAACCACCACTGTGATCGTGCAAGAATGATGAGGGGAAAGTTAATGTCCTACAACGTGAACGGGGACGCTGTCATGTTGAATTCCTTTTGCCAGAAAGATGCAAACTATTGTCCAAAAATTAATTGTATCCTGTAGCATGACGATTTACTTTAATTAGACCAAAGGGACCAAACTATTAAAAACGAGCTTCAGCCCAAAAACACACAACGACACAAACGGACCACTATATTCATACTGCAGGACGCAATTTACTCCCAATGCCAAGTACCTAATTTACCACGTCTTTCTTTAAGTGTTTTAGTTACCTAACCCACCATGGTTTACCAGATCTTTCCTTTACCTTATCAGTAGTTTCTATGAGCAGATATTATTGACGAAAAAGCATCAGCATAGGACATTAAAAAACATTGTCATTAATCGTTATCCAGGGTTTTGTAAAATCCTCCAATTCATTCATTTTGCCAAAAGGTTTGGGATGATATGTGTCCACATACTTGGGGTGATATAATTTATTTATATATTTATTTATTTCATATATTTAATTTACAATAGTATAAAACCCAGAAAAAAATTTAGAACCAGCAAATGTTTGGCATTTTTGCTAAATAATTTGTGTTGCTTTTGGCGGTCCCTGTGGACAAAACCAGTAGTGTTTCCAAGCACCAGAGTCCCTTTAGAAAACCTCTCATTTTACTGCAGCCGGGTCTGACAGTCAGCCCCGATTAGTCCTGGTTCTGGTTCTCCCGTGCCTCCCGTCCCTCCAAGGGACCCAGCAATACGGCCTCGGCCTCCAGCAGCGTGGTGTCGGTGTTGAGTTTCTGGTGAACTATTGATTTCACGAAGAATCAGCCAGGATGACAAGCATTAAGAATAACTTTATAGAAATAGCCAATCTTCTTGCTGATGGTTCCGTTTGTTTTATGTAGGTCACATATAGGCATCAGTCTTAAGTTGAGACTGTTTCATAACCAGTTAAAAGTTCCTCACAGTCACGGCAATAAACCCACTCAGTTAGATTCAGGAAAAAACACCATGGCTTAAAATTACTACATTTGTACTGTGAAAATGTGACTTGACGTTGTGAACACGGGACACGTAAGAACAGCTGATTGTAAAGTGAAAGTGAACCTTAACGCACAAACAGCACATTAAGGACTGGTGAAAGCGCTGCGTTTCTGGAAAAAATGCAATATAGAGACGAAAAAAGTAGTAGAAATAAACAAAAACACATTGATTTATGTGAAAATAAGCTTAAGATTGTTGTATTTTAAAGAAAGAGAGATGAGAAGATTGATACCGCTCTCAGATGTAGAAATAGCCAATCTTCTTGCTGATGGTCCCGTTTATTTTATGTAGGTCACATATAGGCATCGGTATTAAATTGAGACTGTTTTATAACCAGTTAAAAGTTCCTCACAGTAACTTTTAAACAAGTATTCGATTATCAAAATGCTTGCCAATACATTTACTGTCAAAAAAACTAATCAAATTATCACCTAATTTAGCATCTGGTATATACCAAAGCCAGGACCTTTAAATTAGGATTTTAGAGTGGAATTCCTGCTCTTAATCAGCGCAGAGAGGTAGGCTCAGCTTTCTGGCAAAGGAGGCCATCATCTGTCCAAAAGAAAGGATTTTTTAATGGGCAAGACAAAAAGTTCTAATCACGCTAAACATCTGCTCTGCGGGGAAGCTGCTCAGACCACACAGCGAGATTAACTGATTTATATAGCAGCAGTCCTCTCTCTCTCTTCCCTTCTCCCTGTTTGTTGGTCATCGTCCAAATGGGACATGCCAGCCTGAGAGAAATGGTGAAAGAGAAACAGAAAGAGGGTAGGATGGGATAACATTGTCCCATGCTATGACAGATGTCCCCATGTTGGGCAGATAAATCTTCTTTACTGGCAATCAATGTGCCATCGCGCCCAACAACAGCCGCTACATATCTCTCTCTATAATTAATGTGCCAGCCATGGTCAGCTCTGCAATCTGCATAACCGATACATACCCAAACACACACACCGACACACACACAGATACATGTGGAGTCACTGAAGTGAACATGAACATGGCATTTACAGGCTGGATTGTTTGTTTTTTAAGCTGTTCGGGTGATTAAAAGGTGATCAATCTGCACATATTAGACATTAAATCGCACCATTAAGTTATAGTGGTACATTTGAGGCACTTAAAGGGACAGTGTGAAACATTTCAGGGGACCTATTAGCAGAAATGGAATATAATATTCATTACTATGTTTTCATTAGAACGGACAAACCAAAACACTGGCTCTAGAGAGAGAGCCTTTTGCATTGCCACCGTAGAGTAGTTCTCCGACACGCTTGTGAAAGTGCGGTAACGTGAGACGAAGAGTGCAAAACCGTGTTACTGCCAGCCGCCGCCTGACCTCCGTTGCTCCTAAAGTAGTGTTATTATGGTAACGACGGCCTCTGAATGGCCGAGTTAGAAAGAGTTAGTTGAGAAGATCGATACCACTTTCATATCTGAGATTGGTATCAATCTTCTCATCTCTCTTCCATTAAAATACAACAAACTTAAGCTTATTTTGACATAAATCAATGTGTTTTTGTTTATTTCTACTACTCTTTCCATCTCTATATTGCTCTTTTTCCAACAACACAGCGCTTTCATCCAGGAGACCGCTGTTCGTGCGTTAAGTTTCACTTTCACGTTACAATCAGCTGTTCTTACGTGTCCCGTGTTCACAACGTCAAGTCACATTTTCACAGTACAAATGTAGTAATTTTAAGCCCAACCATGGTGTTTTTTTCCTAAACCTAACTAAGTGGGTTTGTTGCCTAAACCTAAGCATGTGTTTTTGCTCAATTAACAACATTAAACACGTGTTTACTGCTACCGAAAAGTGACGCCAAGGGGTCTGACAAAGCGTCAGTATGTGACGAGTTGAGAATGTGTTGAATTTGCCTAATTGAACGGGTTTGTTATAGACAGCCACCAGATTTTTTTTTTTTTGTCAGAGCATTTAATTTGCCTATTTCAGCTTTAAAATATGACAAATAAAGACACTTTGCTACCATAAAAACACATCTGTTCAGCTGCTGAGGGTTCACATTTTTCAATCAAATATGTGGTTATTAAAGGAACTTAACATACATGCATGAAGGTTGCATGTTCCACTGGATTTAGGCCTATTTGCTGTGTATTTAGTTTGACAACGTGAGGCAGCGGGTAAATGTTGTCTTCTAAATATTTGTTTTTTCAGTAGGATCATGCCGTTGCAAACGGAGCTGGCTTGGCATGGTTACTCTTGGGTAAGCTGCGCGCTGCAGGTAAACAACATAACAGCATACATACACAGTAACATGATGATCAATAACGAGCAGAGAGAAAATCCTCCGGTGAGAATTAAGTTAGAGATAACAAAACCCCAGAGTGCAGAGAGGAGGTAGAGCAGATCGAAGGCCGGGGTGAGCCCTTAAATAAATTACCAGATCAGAGCCGTGAGATGTGGTGGTGTGGCGTTAAGAGGCAGAAAATGTTGTTTGTCTGTTCCCATGTGAGTCCTGCATCTCTTGGTATGCTGAACAGCATGTGTGTGTGTCCTCTGCTCCTTCAAAGGATCTATTAATCACGTGGGAATGTGAGCACTTTCTCCACTGTACAGGCCGAAGCACAACACGAACAAGCCCCAAGCAGCCACAGAAAAGAGCAGGAGAAGTCATTGCATTAATTGAATATTGTATTCTGGGCCAGTTTAATTCAAACCGTTGGTCGGGGGAATCAAATCTCAGTTTCTCAGTTAGTTATTGTCTTAAGAAAACATGAAAGCTTTTAGAAACCTAATCTGGTCTCAATAGATGTCTCAAATATTCATAAAGAAACCTATAAAAAGACTTTGTTATCAAGAATTAGCTTTTCATTCCATAAAGAAAACCACTTGAAATAAATTATAAATTAACACCATCTTGGAAGATCCGAGAAGAAACAGGAATATATCTGTGATCAGAAACACGTGTGCCACCTCCGACTAATTATTCCAACATTATTGAGCAACAGCAGATTTCATGCTTCACACTTTGTCTCTAATGTCATCTGCAAATAACTGACTTTCAAATGCAAATGAGAAACTGAAGAAAGAAAGAAAGATCCTGAGGTGTTACTGGGTGTGTAAATCCAGGTACAAGTTAATGATGAAAAAGATTAGCTATAATATTAAATTTGAAAAAACAGAAAGCCATCTGGATAAATAAGTAATGTCAGGAGCTGATATCAGATGCACACTCGAAACAACCATCATTCTGAAACAACGAGACAATTCCTCATCTGACTCCAAAGACCAAAGATCTCCGTAACCAACACATTCTCACTCTTAACTTCCCCTCTTGCTTTACTTTTGGAAACATCAGGGACGGCGTGTCAATATATGCTTGTTACATCCAGAGTGTCCTTTCAAAATAAACAGGAAGTAAATTTTAGGCAGCACGACTACTTAGGGTTAGGAAATGGTCGTGGTTAACGTTAACTCCACGCGACTAACGACTCACGGGACTCAGGGGACTCGAGACTGACAATACTAATGACTCACGTGACCCACGGGACTCAGGAAACTGACGATAGTAACGACTCACGGGACCAAGGAAACTGACGATACTAACAACTCACATGACTCATGGGACTCAGGAAACGGACGATACTAATGACTCACGTGACTCAGGAAACTGACGATACTAACGAGTCAGGTGACTCACGGGACCGATGATACTAACAACTCACGTGACTAACGAGACTCACGGGACTGCCAATACTAACGGCTCATGTGACTATAAGTCAACATTACTTTTAGTGCTCTCCTGGTTGAAAGCCTTATGTTTGTTTGACCCATCCACCATCACTCCCGCTCACCCTTAGCGGACTCTCACGCTCTTTATACTACGTCAGTTGCTCAGACAGTCGAATAACGCCGCGGGTGGGCTTACATTAGAGTTAGTTCGTCACATACTGTCGCTAAAGGTTAACTCTGTGTGACGTATCCAATGCCGAGGAACACCTTCCAGAAGGCGGTACATGTCGAGTTGGGAGTGAGAATGGGTTGCCATAACAACTGGGTTAAAATTTCCAGAAAGAAAAGTCAGTAAGTGGATGTTGAGTTAAGATTTTTTTTTTGTCAAATCTGAAAGAGTTTGCTACAGAACATAGAAGAGCAAGATAAGCTTGTCTGGGAGTGTTTTAGTCAGACTTTGAGCTCCCATTTCTCATCTCAAAAGACTATTGATTTCAGCCAGATTTCATAAAGACAACATTTGAAATGAGAATCACGTTTCCCAATAGCGGTTGTAAAATATATTATGTGTTTTGTAACACATCCTGTCGTCAGTGTGGAAACAATAAAGCTAAAGTGGTTGACAGAGTGCAATTAAATTTATGACAGACTTGTTCTTGTATTGTCGGTTTGTTTGAACATAATGAAGACGCTGCGTATTCCTGACGAGCACCAGTTGTAGGTAGTCAGACGTAATCGCTGTTTAATGGCTGTTTTCTGCCATGCTGCGCTGCATGTTTGACACTGGAGGTGTGTTTTTAAAGTGCTTAGACACTCAGTACACACAATTACTCTGTGTTTAATGAAGTGTGGAGGTTTGCAGTGTCTACTCAGAACTAAACTGGGGCACAGAAACAGAGAGAGGGAGGGTGCAGACGCCTGTGTGTGGGACTGGGTATCATTTGAAATATTTAAATACTACGATGACGATTTTTTTGGTACCCTTATCAAAATGATACTTTACTTTGTGTTTTTTTATTTATCAAAAGAAGCCAAAATGTCAAATGTTGTCTAACGTTGCCTCAACAAAACTGTCTTAAATTGGCAGCAATTTTTAGTCAAATCAGAAACTTTCTGATCAAAGAATAAACAGTTGAGTTTGACAGTTCATTCTTGACCTTTAAAACAGCAGCTGACGAACTCAACTCAAGGTCCACTTATTCGCTTGTCCTGAAGCTTCTGGACTAAATGAATGAGTTGAGTTTTAATGTGGATGAGGGGATGCTCAGAATCATGGAAAGTTTGAACAATAGAAATAGAATAAGAGTAGAGCGGACACTCCCATTCAAATCAACATAGCAGCCATTAGCGGCCACATTTATGTGTACCGTTGCCATTGCAACCGTTGTAGCGGGCTAACCAAACTTCCCTATAAACCAACTAAAACAACAGCAGCCTAAGTATTGTAAGAAAGAAAGTATGAATTGACCTTAACAGACGTCGATTCGGCTCCGTGACTACCTCCGCTGCCGGCTTAGCGGGGATGCTACACCCACTTTACGGTAACATGTGTTGTCACCGTAACAACTAACAACAATCACCATTTTTGTGCTAGTCAAAATCACCACAGCAAACATTTCAATGTCCGTTTTACTCCTATTCTATTTCTATGGTTTGAACCTAGAACTACATTTCCATGGCAACAGAGCAAACTGAAACAGCTGATGAGGACACAGTGATTAAGCTGAAAGCTCCAGAACAAGTGAGTAAAGTCCCCAAAGCCAAAAGTCGACAATTACGAGAGAAACGTGGTGAAATCTTTGGTCGGTTTGTAAACGTGGATCGTAGCAGCGGTTACATTCTCGTGTCTTACAGTATGATCTCAGAAGACCAATCAGAACGCAGCATGACACAATTCACTTTGCCACGCACAGCAGCTGGATTCCCATCACTTATCACACAAAAAATCCATCTTGTCAGGCTTCAAGTAATGCGTTTGTGTCCGGCAAGCCAGACAACGAACCAATCAGCGTCTTGTGAGGAGCTACTGGCAGCTACAGGCGTGGCTTTAGGCGTGTGACGCGACACGGAGAGCAACAACAATGGTGACTCCTGAAGAGGTTAGCGTAGCTGCTGCTATAACATCAGTTATATCAGAACTGGAGAGTATTTCTTCACTGGAAGAAGAGCAAAGATCGGCACTGTTCTTGAAAAAAATGTTTTCGCTCTTCTCCCAACTGGCTTCGGCAGGAGTTTAATTGACAGATGGTTCATCCAATCACCTGCCAAGTTGAACAGTTTCCAATGACGGCTTCTCAGATGGTTCTGTGAAACAAACCATCTGGCGGGCCGGGGTTAAAATAAATTGGCATGCTTGTGTAATGCTACTGCTACAAACACCTCAAACTCACTTTGCAAAATCAAGATTTCATGTTGCCCTCTTTTCTCCCTGAACCGAGACCGGCTTCACAATATCCTCCTCTTTGTTGGAAGAGGTCAAAACCGCAGCAACATTTGTAGAATGAAGAACAATTTTACTGGGAGACCAACGTGTTTCGGGTTGCAGCGTGGATGACCTTGATGAAGGCCACAAGCGGAAATGCCTTCATCCCAAAATTGATGTTGTGCAGTCTGTCACAGATTGCAACCGAGGCTTAAGTGGAGTTGAAATAATTTCATCAGCCAATAAGTAAACAAGATTATGAACCTGACCAACATTCAATACCAGCTTTGGGTACTTTACGGTACTTGGGTACTTGATCGGGTACGTTTATATCCATATATCTGTGCAGATGTAACGAGCTCTACCTGTGTTTGCGTTGCTGTATGTACCTCTCTGTTTGATTGGACTGGCGTCTGCAGGGCACCGTGTTGCGGACGCACGTGCCAGTGCCCGGGTCCACGTTCTCCACCATGACGAAGGGATGCTCCTCCAGCGTGGCCACGGTCAGGTGGCGGTCATCGGACACCTGCTCCAGGAAGCTGCCGTATCGAGGCCAGACCGGGTAGCGGACCTGAAGGATCCCCAGAGCGTACGTACCCACCTGAAGAAGGAGGGTGAAAGACACGTGTTTGAATCTCAGCTTCGACCTTCTCCGCACATCAACCCCTTTTCTCTCCTCACCTGTCTTGTCTTTCCCTTCTTCACAGGATGAATTTTTTTATTATTATTTAAAAAATGGGAAATTTGCATTTGCTGACCTGGAGGAAGAGGATTAGAAGATGAAAGAAGAGTAGAGTTCATTAATGCATGAACGAGGAGACTTAAAAGTGTTTGAGTAAGACATTTTGGAGAGAAGGAAAAAAAAACAGAATATAAAACAAAGAGCAAAACCGACGGCATCACATTAATAATACATCCCAGCATGTGTTGCCTTCAATCTGTGTTCTTTTTGTTGACTGATTATTCAATTATTAATTTTCTTTTTTCCAACTGAATAAACAAATTGAAATGTCGCTGTTCATAAATGGGAACTGTTCAAGTGATTAGAGCCATTTATTAGCTGTGTTTTTATGTCTTTATGCATTTGTAGGACTTATTTAGAGGGGACTTATCATGAAAAACTCACTACTTCAGTGCTTGTGTTCATACAATTTGGTATCTGGAGCACCTAACAACCCATAAACTGTGAAATAAGACGACCCAGTCGGTTTTTATTGGCTGCCTACATCAGAAAACGTGTTAGGATACAACTCGTCAGTTTCGTCAACATAAATAAAGTGATGACGTCTTGACGGATTTGTCAAGCGAATGCAGATACATGAATGTTATTGTGGTTAAATAAATGTATTTTATGGTGTTGTTAGATTGCTGATAGACCGCCCCGTTAATACAGGTGTGCTGCAAGCGGTAGCGCAAACAGTTTTTTGACAGCAGTGAAAATTTTGTTTTTGAAAGGCTAAACGC
Source organism: Sebastes fasciatus (assembly GCF_043250625.1). NCBI lineage: Eukaryota > Metazoa > Chordata > Actinopteri > Perciformes > Sebastidae > Sebastes > Sebastes fasciatus. The sequence goes on from NC_133814.1 coordinate 22,506,529, forward strand.
CAACAAATACTGATCGAAGCAGAGTATTTTGTTAAATAAAAACATATTGTGAATTTTGGAAATATTTACATTTATCTTTTTTCAATAAATTTGGACTTTTGGACTTTACACTGCTCTGGAGTTATTGGAAATGTTTGGATCACACGATTCAGAAACAATCCTTCGCAGCCACCACTGGAATCTGATTCTACAAATAATACACTTATAATATTAGAGTAACCTGATCTTTATCTGCAATTGTGCACATATACCATAAAAAAACATATATATATATCTTTTTCAATAGTTTTATATACAGACTTTTGTATAAATTATACATTAAGTAGGTTATTATGATTTTAGTTTTTCATGTGCAAATCTAATTTTGTCGACCTCAGAGCAGACAAATCCTGGCGCATCCACTGTGATCTTTGGTGGCCCTAAAGGGGGGACCCAGGTTGGGAACCACTGTGTTAGAATATATCACCCACAGCTTGAGAACTACCATTGCAAAGGTGCATCATATTTTTCTCACAAGCCAATCAGAGCAGACTGGGCTTCTTAAAGAGACAGGCGCTAAAACGGAGCGTTTCAGACAGATGGTGAATACAGGTATATTCAGACAGACAGTATGAGGAAAGTATTGTATTTTTTGAACATTGAAGCATGTAAACATGTTCTAGTAGAAACCAAAAATACAATACAACCTGAAAATGAGCATGATATGTCCCCTTTAATAAAGGAAAAATACTGTGACGAGCAAATGAAAAAAAGCCACTTCAGACCAGAACTGCTGTATAATGTCACATCACACAACGAATAATCCCATCGATGTCGGCACTAAACTCAGTGAAACCCTCTCTGTGAGAGTTAGCACTGTTCGTCATATCAGCCCAACCTAATGAGGCATACTGAGCTCAGCCAGCGCTGACTTATATACTGCATGTGAAACTCGCTCCCTCTCAGCTTTAATGAGACCTCTTTTTTCATACCGACTCTTGATTTGTTCTTCTGCTCGCTCATGCTAACGCTCTTCCTTCGTCATGCATGGATGATTTACAAATCTGCATGAAGGTACAGTGTGATGTGCAAAACGGTGATTTGTTTGTCTGCACCATCTGTGAATGACAGAATCGCAGAGATGCACAGTTGTGAAGATCAGTCATTTCAATCTGTCTTTTATGGGATGTCTCGTCCTCTCATGCAGCATCTGAAGCAGAAGCTCTGTCATTCTCACACTGTTGGGAAGCTGCCAAAACTCTTATTGATTATTGGATACTGGGTTAAAACACAGTGTGAGGATCTTGAAATGTTAGAAAGTAAACCCTTACCAAAAGGAAGTGTGCTATTAGTTTACTTCTTTTAAATGTAAAATAAGAGAGTATACTTTCAGTTTACTTTTTATGTTCTTATCAGAGATATACTTAACAAATGTATACTTATGGCTCATACTGACAAGTATACAGAAAAGTCTAGATATACATGGCTTATGCTTGTACTTAATCTTTTGATCAAGATATACTTAAGAAAAGTATAAGTTGCTATACTTGTAGTATAAAAAACATTTAGTAGTTTACTGAATATACATTAAAGTGCACTTTCATAAACTATAAAGTGAGCTACAAGTATAAAACTAGTAAACTATCAGTACTTCTAATATAGTTGCAGGACAAAATAAGACTTTAATGTCAACTAGTTGTGTCCTCAAAGTTTACTATTCTTACACTTAAAATATACTTAAAAGTTTATAAACTAAAAAGTGGGCCAATTTAGTCCCAAGAAGAATTAAACTACTCGTACATTGATATTAGTATACTCACTACATAACGTATACTTGGGAAATATATACTTGAACTTTACTTTAGTATACTTCATAAAATAAACTGTAAAATAAAGTATACTGCTTTTGCGTAAGGGAATGCATAGTTAAATGTATTTTTTTTTGAGATGTGAAACTTCTTCTCAGGGCGACAATTCAGAATATTTTAGCGCTCTACTTGGAAATATTCAGCTGTCCTTTTGATGGATGTCATAAAACGGTTTGAAATCAAAAGATTCATAGACCAAAGCTTACTTAAATTCATGTTTTTTTATATTTGTCATTACTCCTAACAGATGCGCTGACAACGTCATAGCAGTCCCTCATTCTTTAGTATTTTCCAATTAATTTTAGCTGAACGTCACAGTTCCCCTGAGTTGATTGGAGGGTTATTCAGATCACCTGTTGTTCAGGTTTGTGGGGACCGGCTCCTAATTAAGAATTGAGAGCAGCTTGGATAATTTCCCCTCTTGGCAAATCAGGGTGTGACGACGCCCCTTCTTAAGCGAGGTAATGAATCAAACACTGAGGGCATTCTGATACTTCCTTTACTTAATGCAGACCTCATTTTGGCAAATGAACCACCACTCTTCTCCGTTTATTACACTGGCTCCCTGTTGTTGCTGCTTGCATCCAGTTCAAAACTCTGGTGCTGACCTACAGGGCAGTGAAGGGAACCATTACTCAGACAACCCGGTGGTCGCTCATCTCGGTCAAGGCTCTTCTCAGTGGTGGAATGAACTCAGAGTCACTGCTGCAGGCGAAAAAATCCACCTTATCTGACCACATCTTTGCTAGTAAAATAAAAGCCATCTGTAAGCACGTGCACTGTTGCACCTAACATTTAGTTGTTTGTTTTCCCAATTTTGTCATGTTGTTTTGGACAAAAGATTCTGCCAAATGAATGTAAAATGAAGCCTAGGCTACGTTCACATTACAGGGCTTAATGCTCAATTCACATATTTTGCATTGATCCGATCTTTCTGCCTCGACTGGTCACATATATCTGACATCAGCGTGAATGGATCTCAGCCCTGAAACGTCTCATTTGCAACAAATAACGTCACGCACATGCTGGACTGAAATCTGGCGGCCCATTGTTCCGAAGATACACACTGGAGTTGTTGGAGTCCAGTGACTGCCAGACTCCATTAACATATCTGGGTTCCCCCGTTCCTGCTCAAAATGTCACCCAGCAGCACCCTTCAAACAACACAAAGCAACAACATCATGTTAAACTGTCAGGGTGTCACAATGGGGGCCGTGAAAAGAGCAAGTACACCAACAACCTGCCATTACGGATGAGCTGCATGAGGTGAAGAGGAGAGGAGGAACACGTAGAGACCATGCAGGTCTTAAGTGGCATCTTGTTGTTGATAAGCGTGAACAACAGCAGTACATCTACACCACATGTGAACACGATGAGGACATGAGGATCGGATGAAGTGTTGGCTGCAACACTTTAACATCTACACACACATACAAACAAAAAAAACCACTTCAGCACAATTACATGTCTGTGTTCGTACGCACACGCATACATACACAGCAGCCAGGAGGTGACATTGATAAAGTAGGTTGGTCTTTCCAGGCCAGAAATAAATGAGTTCAACTGTAGCTGTGAGATTACGTTCAGGTCTCTGTTTAGTCGCACTCTTTCAATACAACCTCGGGCTTTGAGAAGTGTGTGTGTGTGTGTGTGTGTGTGTGTGTGTGTGTGTGTGTGTGTGAAAGGGAATGAAAATACTCAGGAAAATTGCATAGTGATGATGAAACAGGAGTAAGAGAAGGAAACAGCTTCAACAGGAAACACAGACGCACATTATTGATTTGACTACACTTTCAAATATCATCTATTGGTGAAGTTCAGAGTATTCGACGAGTTATTTTGAGATCAATCGTTCAAGATTTGATTTTTTTTCTTCAACCAGACTTTTATTTTCTGCTTTTTGCAAAATGCATCTTGACATCTCCAATGCAACAGGCATAATAAACAAGTTGCATCCATGGATGTGTAAAGAGAACTGGATACAGCGTCGGAGGCGGGCTCCCGTTGAGAGTTGCTCAGTGACGAATGAAGCCAAATGGGCTCGACTGCCGAGTGATAAAATACTCGGATCCTCTGGCGATCTTCAGCATATATGAGCCCAAAAGGTTTAACTCCGCCTCCCAGCTCTCGTTTACATGAACGGACATGGATTCGGCTATTAGTGCATTTTACAACTTTTAGGACCTAATGATTTAAATAAGGTTCAAGTGTTCGTACTGGGAAGTTGATATACCTTAAAAAAAAATAATAATCCGCTGAGTTACAGATGTCTCTTTCCCAATGTAAGTCTATGGGAAAAAGTATTTTTGGGGCCCAATGGCATCACACGACGGACACAGAAGTTGTAGTACCGCCGTTTGGCCACTACGAAAATTGGCATCAACGACCGGCGCTCTACCTGGGGGCTTGGTTGCATCCAGCCAGATTATATGTGCAGGTTTTCATACTGTGGGGTTGAATGAGGGGGGATGCAAAGGGAGAGACGTGAGCCAAAGATACTGCGTGAGGTGAAAAAGACGGACAACAACAACAAAATTTGGCCTGCTGACCAACACAGTCAACAATGTTGGAGATGCAGCAGCGGATGTGACACACAACTCAGGGAGGCAATTAACGCTTTGTTCACACTACATGACTTTAGCTCTGATATTCCAATCGCCAAACAGTTATTGGAGCTCCCCAACAAAAGCCCTAGATCAAGGACAAATCGTCCCTCAAGCCGATGCATCACTAATACTAGCAGGCTAAATATCTGGACCTGTCGGGGAGTTACAGCCAATGAGAGCACACGACACGGGTTGAGGGGAAACCTGGGGGAGGAAGGGGTCGCCTGTAACCGTAGGAACTTTTACTGTATGTGTTGCATTTGGACCGAAGTTGTTGTTGCACCTAGAAGAAACGGGCTATAAATAATGAAGACGTGTGGAAACAGGCTATATGGTGAACACGTGTGACAACATTAACAAGCAAACAAGGAAGGCTATTATTATTCAAGTATTGCTTGAACAAAAAAATCCTGTCTCGCATATGGTATCACCTCTTGCGTTTGTTTTCATTATTAAATGTAGTTTGGAGACCAGACATACTCATCGGGTATTCCTCCTGGCGAAAGAACTTGTAGTCTGTCGATCAGTCATGTAGTGTGAAAAACACGACTTCGAGACTCCAGATTACAAAACAGCAAGTTTTGTCATGTGAACAGTACAGCAATCTGATGACTTTGAAAGTGTAAAATTGACCTAGATCCCTTAGCGCCCGATTGCCATAAATTGCGTCAAAAATCCCCTCCTTTGAGTCATAACTCATCAGTCAAATCTGAAACACACAGACATGATACACATACTTACACTATTCAGTATGACTTATACTCTCTGAGGATATCATTATCTTTGATGTCTATCGCAATTAAAGTCCATAAATCCGTTTAGAGGTCATAGAAAAAAAGATGCTCCTTTAAAACTCCAGAACTTGCCTGAGAATCATCACATTTTTAAGTATTTCAGCATCAAACTAATCCAGCGACAGTTGTTTGTACATCCACGGGTACGTTGTTAACAGGTACTACTAATAGATAATTTGGCATATATTTAATGATGCCAATTTGCCAACATGCAAACAAAAAACAACGGGAGCAATTGGGGTTTTGCTCAGTATGTCAATGACATCTTCTCATCTATATTTGGCCTTTTTATATATGCAGGAAAAACAGCAATACACATAAAAATGGAGATCAACACCAAGACTACATGGCCAATAGCTGTTGTTAACAGACTCTATAGCTATAACTATATTGAGGGTCAGTTTCTCTCCAATAAAACTAACCTGAACCCTAAAAATAAAACTTTTCATTGTCTATAAAACACTCGCAAATGTCACAGTCAGCCTCAGTAACCTGTGAGTCCATAATATATTTGAGTCCTCTCTACATGGGCACATAACAGGACAAACATCTCATCGTTCCTATGCCATCACAGTGCCAGCATGTTTGAGTGATCTGGTTTCTGGTGCCCAGTACCTTGTCCCAGAATCTGTCCCGGTCCAGAGCGATGATGACCATGGAAGGGTTGGAGAGGAAGCCTTGGTTGTTGAATGACAGATCTCTTCTTTCCCACGTCACGTTCAGCATGTGCCTGCGAAAAAAACATAAACAATGTATATGGAGCTTGCAATCAAGGACTTTGATTCTACATCTCGCCAGAATTTACATATTCATGTACACAGATAAACACACTATGATCACCTCCTAATTAAACCTAAAGCTCCCCTGGAGGGCTTAATCTAACGTGGGAGACTGGAAGTAGCTCATTAGGGGATGAGAGCGGCAGCTGATTGGTGGAGGGCAGAGTGTTCCTACTGAGTGATCTCGCTGTCTGTTAAGGTATACATCCGTGACAGACTGGCGCTGTGAATAATGAATACAGGGCAATTTGCATTTCAGTGAAAAAGAGGAGCGCTATACTTCCACTTCATGCCCTGAAGCTGTGCTCTTCTGTCCATGCATCAGTTATGATCACTCTCTGGAACAATACAATCAGATTGTGTACTTCCTGACTAAAGAGTGTCTCACCTGAACAGAGTATTGTTGTCTGTGTGTTTAGCCAGTTTGGTGCAGTCACCGTGTCCCTCAGGAATGAACCCGTACTGCTTCCTGAAGCTCTCGGCCCCTTTAGCTACGATGGCGACACCCTCCCTCACCCTCTGCCGCAAGCTCTTCCTCCACTGGTCCGTGATCACGCCGATGACGCCGACGGGGAAGCTGACAGGTGGAGGGCTGTCGGGGTTGCCCACGGCCTGACTGGGGAGGATCCAGATGTAGCCCGGACCCAGCAGACCCACCTCGGCTGCCTGAGTGAACAAGTACTGCGCCTCCTCGTAGGAGCAGTACGCCAGCAGGACCTGAGAGTCCACCTGCAGACAGGAAATAAGTCTGTTAAGAGGGAAAACATGCAGCACTGCTGTAGGTCATCTAGAGCCTGCAGCGCCAGCTGTTCCTCCGTTCAAAAGTTTTTGCTAAGTAGAGATTTAAGCTTCACAAAATTAAAGTGACACAGTGAATTCGCACACTAAATTAACAGACTAGTTCTTACATAGACATTAGTTGTAGCTGTGCTTGCAAACATATTACCTGTTTCTGGGATTCTTATATCTCATCGTACCTGCTGCAGCATGCGCTTAGTCTTCGCGTCGTTCGACCCAACAGACATTTCCAGAGACAAGATATCCTGTAGATTCCACGTGAAATAGGAGGTATCTGTGTAGGACTCAACTATATCCACAAAGGTGTCGTAGCCCGGCAGCAAGCTGGTGATCACTGCAAACTCGCCCCAGTCGTACTCCTCCATTATCTGAAACAGGGATGTATAGAAATAAAGAAGTATGGTGATAATATGCAAGGTAATGTGGGTAAAGACCAGTAATGGGAAGTTGGTGTTTTTACACATTGTTTTTGTCTGGATAAAGTGAGCGTTAGAGGTGCCGGTGGGCAGATTTTGTTCATCACAAATACACCTTTCATCGTCACAATGGATGTTTCTCTGTTGTGGAAATGTCTCCACTAGACAACGAGGTAAAGTCGGGGTGTCACAGCCTGAATCGAGATTATCCTGTCGACTCCCAAAAGCCTCTCTGATCTCATGAGAATTATTTGTACAATCTATCATAAATACAGATTGTATTTAGTTTGTGGAAACCGGGCCAGAACTTCAGATCAGGGATTCCCCGCTGATTGTTGTCCCTACATGGTGTTAATCAGCGTGAAAGGTCCCAGTTGTCAGGCTCCACCCGGGATAACCATTTGGTACGACAACCTCCGATTTTAATCCCAAAAATGAGGTCACTTATTGTGACAGTGCGATTGCTTTTCTGTACCTTGAACATGCTGACAATCTGCTGCTCCAGAGACGCTCCCATCTGCAAGAAGGAGGATCCTTCAGACTGTGAAGAGTTAGAGAGACACAATGGGGTTAAAGGGGAAAGACGTAACGGCATCAACAGAGCTGGTTTTGCTCAAAGCCACGATTTTGAAGCAGTTTCTTGACGCTGAACTACAGTTTATTCTTCGCACTATGCTGCCCTGCCGTTTCAAAAACGTGGAAAAAACATTTTATTTGATTTTAAGACAGTCAAGCATGAACTTCTGAAAACGCATCATGAGATCTGAACGGGTTTCATGGACTAATATCTTGAATAAATCAGCAAACGAACATCCGAGAACTGTGTTGAACTTTCCGCCACAACGGAAGCAAAACTGACGAAAAGGCTTTTCAAGTGAACTCGTCTGCTGCTCCTCATTTTAGCAGAACCTTTAACATCGTTACTGCTGCGGAACAATTAAATTTGGATGAAACTTTACCACAACTTGGACGGTGCATTTTAATAATTTGTACTATCACTTGTAAAAAAAAAAAAACTTTCACTGTTAAAAGTCACGACACAGCGGAACGGCCTTCTAAATCCAATTAATTTGATGAGCAGTGACAAATGGGGGGAAAAGGAAAAGACTACATTTTAGGTGAGCTATGCTTGGACAATCGCACATGAATGGGCTTTATGAAAATCTTCATAAATATCTGCAATGTCCTAAAAAGCGTCCTTGGAAAGTTTAAATAATAAAGCATAAAAAACTGGGCATGCAGCTGTCAAATAAGGAACAGGTACCATGAATATTTATGTTAGTTTCCACCTTTATTGTCGCTCACATTCAATGATGGAGCTTTGATTGTCCATATTCTGCTACAAGTGTCTTCAATCAGTCCTGCTGCTCTCTTTCTGTCAGGAATGGGTGGTCCAACGTAGCATGTGTCTGCGTCTATTAGCACACATTTGCATACCTACTCGCCGTGTGTTGACAGATAAGATGGACGTTGTTAGAGCCCGATGAACCCATGTCCTTCAAATAAAGCAGGCTATGAGAGGAGGAGGACTATTGGAGGGTGTAACTAAGAGGGACTGGATATACTGTAGACACTAAGAGCGGAACCGTAACCTTAACGGAGAAGTCAGCCAGCAACACTAACAACCAAACTAATTTGTATGAAGAGTAAAAGGTATATTCCAAGCAATGATTTGGTGATTTGCAGGTCAAAATATTTCTAGACATCTATGACAAAATTGGGTCATATTTAGTTGACTTTTTAGACATTTAGGTTGCTAGAATAAGCAGTAAAAAAGTAGGGATTTTTATTATTTTCAGAGGGACTTTTTGAGGGGCTCTTATCTACATGTTCCATATAAATAAAAGTTGCACAGAACTATTATATGTCATACAGCAGGTGAAAACTCATTCTCCATTGGTTTCAATGCACTTACAGGAAACATGTCTGCTTGCTTCTCTTAAGAAACTAGCAAGAGCTCACTAGATTTTAAAAATTATCCAACCAAAAAACCTCAGCCCAGTGTTGCCGAATCTTTTCCAATGAAAGTAGCTAGCAGCACCGGCTCCAAAAGTCACTAAATCTATCGAGAACGTCACCAAGTCTGCAACACTGATAGTCCGTTCCTTCAGGCTTCCCTCCAAAGACACTCTCCCTAAATCATTAGAGATGCATGATATGGATTTTTTTTCAGCCGATAAGATAACCAATATTTTTATATTTTTGTATCTTAAAAAGAAGTTCAAAACCTGTAGTTTATGCACACCTGAGGGTAAGAAAGGCTAAGATGTAGTGAGCAAAGATGGGGGATTTTATATTCCAAAGCTCTGACCGAATCTGACTGACATCACTTTTGTTAACACAACAAAAACAAACCACAGATCTGAGTCTTCAAATGTTCATGAAGTACATCAAAAAACTTGTATTGCAAATTGCGATCGTGTTATCTTCCTCTGAAAAACTGTGAAAAACATCCACGCCGTCAACGACATGTTTGGCTCTCTAATCAGCTTCACTTCTTCTTCTTCTTCTTCTTCTCTGTGTTTATTGGCAGATCAAAAAACAAATTACAGTCCTTCGACAGCCGCAGATATCGGATTTGTTCTCTTTTTTTTGTCAGAGTATTTGATTTACTGATCGCTGTCGGGATGTAATGAGATTTTCAACAAATATGACAAAATGTTTTTGAGGAAGATTACCAACTCTGGCTTTAAATTACTATATTTCAACACGTCCTAACAACGTGTTGAAATTCAGTCTGCTGCTGGTTATATTTCTAAAAAACTCACACTTGTCAACCAAATTTAGACTAGCCCAGAGGTCAGCAACCTTTACTATCAAAAGAGCCATTTTAGGCAAAAAAGCCGCAAAACATTTGAGCATTGTGATGAAGGTAACACAGTTTATAGTCTAAGTATATAGTATATAAGTCTAATGCAGTGAGGGCCAAAGTGCAAATGTACAACGGCGTATTAGGGCCACATTGAGGGAAAAAACATCTGAGATTTACAGAATAAAGTCATAATATTACGAGAAAAAAGTCGTAACATTATGAGAATAAAGTCGATATATTACGAGAATAAAGTCATAACTTAACGAGAAAAAAAGTCGTAACATTACGAGAATAAAGTCATAACTTAACGAGAAAAAAAGGTTGTAATATTATGAGAATAAAGTCATAACGTTACGAGAAAAAAAGAAAATAACACGTAAAATTACAAATTTATAATATTATGACTTTATTCTCGTAATATTACGACTTTATTCTCAAAATCTCAGATTTTTTTTTTTTTTCCTCATTGTGGCCCTAATGCTCCATTGTACTGTCGTACCAGAGACCTTCAACAATGATAAATAAAAATGAAAATGTAAACAAAAAACAGTTATTCATTTCCATTTTTAAAAATCCACATGGAGCCACTGGAGCAAGGCTAAAGGGCCGCATGTGGCTCCGGAGCCGCAGGTTGCTGACCCATGGACTGGCCTACACCGAGAGGTCCAGAAGAAGTCCATGCTTAATGGGCAGATGCACACGTACCTTATATGTGCAGAACACACTAAAAAATGCATTCAGGTGTAAACATCAAAACTTGAAACACATTTTAACAGATGCAACTGAAAGTGTTCCACAGACTGGACGCCGTGTCCCTGCGTCTTTTTAGGTGGAACTGTGTAATATCAGAGCTTGGATGGAAGATCTGAGGGGCCGTACAGTGCTGCAGGCCATAACCGCACCTGTGATGTAAGCAGGTGCAAGAACATGCAGGGGCTTTATTCTGATTTCGATGACGGACTGCTGGTGCAAGACGGCGAAGATTGGGGTAATACGGTCTCTCTCTTTATGCTGTACAGCAGCATCCTACACTAAGTGGAGACAGGAAGTTTAAAATACGGAGGCAAACATGCATGAAGAGAGAGTGAAGCAGGAGGGAGCAGATAGTGTTAAACTGTCAAGTGCCATTTGGGACCAGGTCTCAGATCTTCTCAGTCTGCTCTCGTCTCAGAGGTGAATAACTGTCATATCTCCTCCCCGTTGCTCTTTTCCTCTCCCACAGCTCGGAGGCTCTGCGAAGCCCCAGAGAGCCGGGCAGCCCGAGGAATAACACAAGAATATCACAACTTGCTTCACTCAATCTGACCAGTTTTTATTCTCTGTTTGAGAATCACCTCTGTCGGCTCAAACTCCAGCAGACCACTGACTGGGCTGTGCACCAGAAATAGCTATTAAAAATAGCCGTATACACAACCATGCCAGGCTGTCACTGAATAAATAAAGACGCGGCTCTGGATTGGCAGCCCTGGTTAGCTCTATAGTGGCCCACTTCACTTTGTGATATGACGGAGGAGTGGCAACATTTGAACAAGTGTCATTAAAATCCAATTAGTTTTGAGTCTGAGCTATTAAACAGGCAAATAATGTAGTGACCTCCCTCGGGCCAACAAGTGTTTCATCATCCAATTAGCAGCATCTTAAAATGTGAAAAATCAAACAAGCAAATGTGATGAAACCTCCACGTTCCCTCTTCACAGTGCAATCAAGCAAGAGTTACAACAAAATCACCTTCTTTTCTGCGTCTTAACTCGTACGCTCACATGAGAAGACAGAGTTCAACGCCCACCCCCCCACCACCACCACCACCAGCGCCCGTCCTCCACTTCCCAGCCGTCTTGTTCTCGCCACCTTGGCAGTGAGGCTGTCACACACAGACGTAATTAGCAGTCCTACTGCAGGAGCATATGGTAATATGACAGGAAGACGGTGGACATGGTGGTTGCTCACGCACTCGTCTCCTCTCAGGGGGAGAACTCTGCTGTACCTCCCCCCCCGACGCCGTCGGTGGGTCAAACAGGAAGTAGGTCACAGATACTCATTCATATGGACTCAGATATATCTAGGTACAGTATATGTGTCACTCTTCCTTCTTGTACAAATGGAAGCTTCCGTCTCCAGTGGTGGAAAGTACATTTACAAGAACAAGCTTTTGTTTCATTACTACCATTTTCTGCTGCTTAAAGAGGACCTATTATTATGCTTATTTTCAGGTGCATACTTGTATTTGGTGTTTCTACTAGAACATGTTTACATGTTTTAATGTTAAAAAACGCTTTATTTTTCTCATACCGGCTGTGCTGCAGCACCTCTTTTCACCCTCTGTCTGAAACGCTCTGATTGGAACCAAACTCTTCGGACTCCGCTCCAGCTCCGCTCTATCTAATGCCAGGATCAGACACGATATTTTTGACGGTTACGATGGTCACTATGGGAGAGTCATAAATTCTTGTTGTGACTTGGCCGCGACACATGACAGACTACGCGTCGGTCCCATTTTCCCCTTAATATACAGGCTTACTGGGGCCCGACCATGTAAAGGGGCCCACGAGGCTCCAGGTGAAAACAATCAAAATATAATTCACAGGGAGAAGCGAAAGCGAAAGCGCAACAGGATGCTCCATGCGCAAAGACGCAACGGCGTTGGTGTTTTTTACTCTGACATAACCTAGATTGAATATCCTACTGCGAAGAAGGTCTGATGACATCATTCTGCATAATAAGTAGCCATGTGCTTCTGTTTACAGCTGTGTCTGCATCTGTGCTCCAATAAAACGAATGATTTTCGCACACGACACTCATTTATCATTCCCGATCCAAGTCGTCACCCTTCGACGGACCGTGTCAGGCTATAATCGGGCTGATATCGTGTAGTCTGAACCTGGTAAAACTTTGTTTGAGGGCGTGTTAAACTAGCCGTTATGCAAATGTGTTACTTGGTGACATCACCACGTTACAGAAGAAAAGGCAGGGACTTCAATCAAGGCGTTTGATTGAGCAGCGTATAATCAAACAATCCACAAACACTACAGTACACTTCTGTTTTTGACACCACAGCATTAGTAGATTAACCGACTACCTTATTGAAATTATTACTGTGAAGCCTGGACATTAACCTGCTTTCATTCCCAGCGATAAAAAAACAGTTTCCAGTGGGGATACTGTGCAGCCAATCTGGGCTTCTCATGACCTGTTTATGGAGTTTCTGGATCATGAGGCCAAGAGAGACAGAAGTGAGAGAAGAGACAGAAGGACAAACAGGAGAAAGCGGGTCAGTCTGGCCACAACCTCCCCCCAAAAAAAGAAACTGATCCAATGAGACACGTCTGGCTCGTTGCATCACCTCGGTCCAATATCACAAACAGAGTGTGACCTTAGACTGCAGCCAGGACTGAGACTGTAACTCCTGAAATATAATCTTCTACTGACAGCCTCAAATTGTAATAAATGACGTTATACGCTTGAATACTCAACCTCAACAGTTTCTTTGCTTCAAAAAATCCATCATGTGCACACTTAAAAGGCACTTTTGTTCCTGTTTACTGGCAAATACATAAAGCTGTCGGCTTTGTTTATTCCAGCCTTTATCATCGTCTACAACCGCCATCACTCAATATTTGATGTTTTGTAACCGTAATGAACAAAAAAACGGGTTTGTGAGTGATCAAACATTCACTATGTGTTTCCTCAAATCAAACACGGAGATTTGCTGTAATGGTGCCTCACAATAATAGATACGAGTTGTCATCTGTAGTTAACTGTTCTCTTCCAAAAGTGTCTCAGAGCAGCCATAACAAGAATGTTTTATTACACCCTCATTATTGAACAAGTGCTTAAGACTAAATTCGACTGGTTTTACAAAAAGCTATTATCTTCTGTTATATGTCCTGGGAGAGTCATTCATCTATGAAATGTCACCTTTTCAAAAAACTCAGCCATATTTGAAGCTCAGGGATGATAATGTTTTTTAGATAGTCCGGTGTTATATCATAAAGTCACCGGTGCCGGTCTGAATGATCTTTGCCACTCGTATCAAGTCAGAGCTACACAGAAGGTTATTTTATTGGACTTGTAGCCAACATATTCTCACTCCCAACTATTCAAATATCGACACTTTGTCAGTGGCTTTACGCCTCAAACTATGACGCTATAGGTACCCCGTCAGTTTAGACATGTCAGGGATAGCGTGTCAGTTTCCGCCATAGTATGTATTTAACCTCTTTTACCCGACAAACCCATGGATGTATTAAGACATGGGTCAGCAACCTGCGGCTCCGGAGCCACATGCGGCTCTTTAGCCCCTCTCCACCCATCCATAGAGACCAAGATCATGCATATAGACCTGGTAGTTGTGGAGCTATTCTTGATTTATTTTGGGTATGTCTGTCTAGGCCAGGGGTCAGCAACCTTTACAATCAAAAGAGCCATTTTAGGCAAAAAAAAAAAAAAAAAAAAGTCTGTCTGGAGCTGCAAAACATTTGATCATTGTGTTGAAGGTAACACAGTTTATAGTCTAAGAATATAGTATATAAGTCTAATTCAGTGAGGGCCAAAGAGCAAATGTACTACGGAGTATTAGGGCCACATTGAGGGAAAAAACATCTGAGATTTACAGAATAAAGTCATCACTTTACGAGAAAACAAGTCGTAACATTAAGAGAATAAAATCATAACTTAAGGAGAAAATAAAGTCGTAATATTACGAGAATAAAGTCATAACTTAACGAGAAAAAAAAGTCGTAATATTACGAGAATAAAGTCATAACTTAACGAGAAAAAAAGAAACATAGCATGTAAAATTACTACTTTATAATATTATGACTTTATTCTTGAAATCTCCGATTTATTTTTTTTCCTCAATGTGGCCCTAATACTCCGTCGTACCATCGTACCATAGACCTACAGCAGTGATAAATAAAAATGTATTAAATGTAAACAAAAAACTGTTATTCATATTCATTTCTAAAAATCCACAGGGAGCCACTGGAGAGGAGCTAAAGAGCCGCATGTAGCTCCAGAGCTGCAGGTTGCCGACCCCTGGTCTAGGCGAACCACACCTTCCATCACCCTAAGATGATAAGAAGTGGACGTAGTCACCGTGACTTCACCCGTTGGTTTGTGGACTGCCGCTTTGAAACCTTGAGTTGGGCATTTAGGCCGTCGCCATGTTGGCTTTTTGCAAACACAAGAGGGTGGAGCTAAGTCCAACTGAACGACCAAAATGTTAGCTCATTCAACAATATACAAGTTCATTGTTGATTTCGGTCTTTACACAATATTTTTTAGAAAATAGTGTGCTTCCAACTTTGTTGGAGCAGATTGGGAAAGGTTTTTGTTTGGGGTTTTTTTTCTGTGTGGAAGAACTCGACTGGCCCGCGCAGAGCTCTGACCTCGACCCCATCCAACACCTTCGGGATGAACCGGAGCGCCGACATCAGTGGCCGACCTCACTGATCCTCTTGTGACTGAATGAGAGCAAAACCCTGCAGCCAGATTCAGAAATATTGTAGAGAGCTTTCCCAAAAGAGAGGAGGCTGTTACAGCAGCAGATGAATGCCCAATGGTTTTGGAAGGAAATGTTCAACAGTCACATATAAGTGTAATGTTTGTGGCCACATACATACATACTTGGCCATGTCGCGCTTCAGCCAGCCAGCCAAGAACACTTACAAAACACTCCTGATTTCAAACTCCTCACAGAGACACATCGCAGTATTTTTTTCCCCTCCCTATTGAACAGTCTTTATGTCTTTTCTCAGCCGGTTCCTCACGCTGTCTCATTTCCTCCTCTTTGCTTTCGCTCGACGTTCGTGTGCCATCTGACAAAAGACACACTTCCTCTCCTCCCTTCAATCTTTTCATCTTTGTCTCATTCCCTCCTTCCTTGTTGTTTGCCATAGAGAGATCACTGAGACAGGAACCATAAATAGGCGGCTCAGGCGGGTGCTGCTTCTTTTTAAAACCCGCCATCAAAGATATTCATCATCATCAGGCTATTGATAATCAAGCACTATTGAGCTCTTTTATCCGCTAAGAGAATTATGCACTCACACATATGTCTTTCTCCGTCCAATCCACCTGTCCCATTGTGCCAGACACCTCTGACAAGCTTTTTTTCCCCTCCTTTCTGACAACAAAGGAGTGCATAAGAGAGAGAAAGAGACAGAGACGGGGGGAGTGTGAGGAGGAGGAGGGCTGAATGAGGCCTTCGACAGGCAGGCCTCAGAGGAGAGTGCTTTACTCTTTGTGCTATATAGAGAACTGTCACTCAACACTTTGGGCTCGTCAGGCAAACGGTCGCTCAGTATGAGAGATAACGTCCCATCTGTGCGTTTGTCTTTTGCCGCTGTCAAGCAGAGAGGTTAAATAACCCAGATTGAACCCGTCGCGATTGGCTCTGCAAATTACACACCGAGAGATTGTTAGATATCTGACAAACTTTGCCCCAAATATTTTGAAAGCTCAGAGACACTTTAGTGGATGACCTGCCCGTCAAAAGCACGTCTGGGGTAGATACGAACACCTCCGTGTCGATATAAGGTGAAGCAGCGACGAGCAGGGGGAAGAGGGAGGTTATGCGAGGCCAACTCGTTCCCGCTCCCAACTCGGCCGTTTGGTAAGTGCTCCTCGGCATCGGAAACCGACGCACGGAGGCACCCTTTAGCGACAGTATGTGACAAACCAAGCTTTCAACTAACTCCAATGTAAACCCACCCGCAGCGTTACTCAACGATCGGAGCAAATGGCGTAGTATTAAGAGTGTGAGAGTCAGCTAAGGGCGAACGGGAGGGGTCAAACAAACTAAAGACTTTTTATCCAGGAGACGTCCGTGTCCCGTGTGAAACTAAAAGTAACGTTGACTTATTTTGTCAGTCGTTAGTCACGTGTCGACGTGAGTAGTCAGTGAAGTTAACGCCAACCACGACCGTTTCCTAAGAAGTTTATTTTGAAAGGACACTATGCACGTAACGACCGTATATTTACACGCCTTCCCTGACAACCAAAAGTATCGCAAGAGGGGTACCCACGCTTGCCGACCTTGAGACCTTAAAAAAAGGAAGGATTTCAAAACCATTTTTATGTTAAACTTTTGATTTTTCACCTTTAACTCGCAGGAAAGAAAGCTGAATAATTCACCCCTCTGGTGTGAATTTGCCATCTGAATCTCTGATACTGAACTAATATTCATCCGTTTTTATTTATTTATTGCTCCTGCTTGAGTATTTCTTTCTCTTAGTACTCTCCATTTCTCTCTCCATCTCTCACTCACTGAAGGTCCTTTCAGACACAACGCGACAACGCCACCGCTGCGCTCTGTAACCCGTTATTTCCAACGGCTTGCGCCGCACCACAACAGCTTTTCGCGGCATTGAGCAAAGCCCAACTTTGGGCGCTGCATGCTGTGGCGAGCGCAGCTTAAACATGAGCGCAAACTGCGCTGTGTCGCGAGCGTAAATTGCTCTCTTCTGCCGGGAAACGACAGTTGGTGTAGCTCTATTGTCGTCCGGGTGGAAACAGTAGGGATTATACACGCTGTTCAGTTCCAGACAGGCTAAGATAACGAAAAGGGAAAAAAAGTGTGAAAATTTGTCATAAATCGTGAGAAATACGGGAGAATTGTGACCCTGGGAGGAAACCGTGAGAGGGCAATGAAAAAGTCTCCAGGGAAAATCCTGAGGGTTGGCAAGTATGGGGTTACACCGTATGTCGTCTCCGATGCCGAGGGGCACTGACCAAGCAGCGGTATCTGACGAGTTAGGAGTGAGAATGTGTTAGCAAAGCAAATCAGAAAAATAGAAGGAAAAGAAGTGAATGTTTTGGATTTTTTGTGGGTGAATGATGAGAGCTGTGGGGGGGGCCTCAGCCTCCTGAAGGGTCTAATTAACAGTTTAATGGGGTCCTGGAGCTCAGAGAGAGCAGGAAGGAGAACAGGCCTCTCGCTTCTAGCCACAGCCTTAATGGATTCAGCCAGCGCGCGCAAAAAAACTGGATCGAAAATGTGTCAAAGAGTAAAGGTGATGGAGGGAAACTGGAGAGACTTGTGGGAAATATGGAAGGTGAGAAGTGGACAGAGACAAAACACGGAGAAGGAGAGGAAACAATTGACTATTTCACTCCTGAAAGAGGGAAGAGAGACTCATCTGTGAGAAAGTGAAACACTGCCTTCAGGCAGCTGTCAGACAAGCTTCATCGAAGCATCTTCCTCCTCTCTCTTGTCTCTTGCTCACTCACTCAGCCTTTCCCGCTCCGCCATCAAAATACAGCAAATCAATCAACCTCCTGCAGCTACAACTCCTCCTGTTTAATATCTATGACGTGACATCTGCACGTACCTTTTGATTAACAGGAAGCTGATAAATACAACATGCTATGGTTTACAAAATGTTGCCCCGCAGCCACATAGATTACATTTTCAATTCATTTTGGATGCTTCCTGCTGCGGCGGATAGGTGTAGGAATGCATCCCCGTTTGGCTCTCGCGTGTGTGCTCTAAAATGAAGAGGGTGTTCATTTGCATGTGTATTTCTATGTGTGAGAGTTGGCTCTATAAATACAAGGTGTTGATGATGGCGGTTAAGCAATTAAAGGAAGGAAGGGAAGACGGGCGGAAAAGCATGGAGCGTGAGAGGAAGAAGGGATGGAGCCATTTTACAAAAGCAGAGAGAAAGTATAGATTAAGAATCTGTCTGGTGTCATCAATCTCCTCTTTACAATCTCACCACACAGCTCTCCATCTCCATTCATCAACGAGATACACGCTAAATCATAGCAGGAAAAACCTGCTGCTCTTCAAGTGCGCCGGGATGATTGATTGAGGCGTAGATCGCCCGTAGCATTTGTCTCGCAAAGTTTCCCTTCCCACAACTCAGACTTTTCCCAGGGATTAGGGGGAGCTGATGATTGTCGATGGCTGCAGTCATCGCTGATAATTCACCCATCTGTATTGCTCATTTCCAAATATTTGCATGCAGCGAGTTGCTTGCCAAAGTAGGTTTCACCGCTCTGACCTACTTAAGTTGTTTAAAGCTGAATGACGCCGGTGTAGAAGAGTTCTGACTAAGACAGGAGGTTGTGAGCGGCTGCTGCTGACGGGGTTTACATTACACGTTGTTGTTCATCTTATTACTAGAATCTGTTTTTTTCTTGCTTCCTAAATCGCTAATTATGCTGTCGGTTACAAATGTTATATCACCACCTCTGGGACTTTTTTTTGTGTGTCATCACTGTAGCATAGCAAGAAAGGCAGACTACTACTCCAGCTCCGGTTCGAGAGCTCCAGTGCTGGAATGATGGGCTCATTATTTTGACACTACCTTGTATGGTATGACAACTGCAGAGCCGCCACTGATGCCCACGATTGGCAGAGCTGTCTGAGTGGAGAGGAAGTCCAGGATCTGTGCCACTTCTGCCACCTGAAGACAAAACAGACAAAGAAAGTAAAAAACATGTTGCACCAGTGATAGTACAGAGCTATTTTGATCAGGTTGTATGGTTAGAGACCTTAAACTCAGATTAAATTCTGATACTTGACTATAGTGAAACAACCAGAGTCATGAGTCAAACCAAAATGTCGCTCAAGACTGAAAGTTCATTCCACTCCCAAGTTTTCTGGAGCTTTCGATCATTTCACAAAATCTAATTTGATCTGATTTCAAGCTTCAAATTTCA
This sequence comes from Sebastes fasciatus, assembly GCF_043250625.1. Lineage (NCBI taxonomy): Eukaryota > Metazoa > Chordata > Actinopteri > Perciformes > Sebastidae > Sebastes > Sebastes fasciatus. The sequence goes on from NC_133814.1 coordinate 22,526,247, forward strand.
ACTTTGATTCCCAACATATAAGACACGTGGATGAGAATCATGGATGTATAAAGAGAATTGGATACAACGTTGGAGGCGGACGCCCATTCATTCCTATGAAAGACGTCTCTTTCCCAATGTAAGTCTATGGGAAAAGGTATTTTTGGGCCCCAATTGCATCACGTGACGGACAAGGAAGTTGTAATTCCACTACGAAAATTTGCTTCAAAGCCCGGTGCTCTTCCTGGGGTTTTGACAAGAAGTCCTTTCAGGTATCGTGTGGAGTTTTTTTGACCACTAGGAGCGCTATGGAGCAATGTTTTTATGAGTGGGAACCCGTTTTGTTTGTTAGTGTGCGCACACACACAAGCACGCAGGTGACGCGATACACAGTTTCTGACAATGGTTTCACATTATTTGACCAATCTACAGGGAGAGGTTACGCACCAATAAACGCAGCAGTACACCAGCAAAGGCAGTGAAGAAGAAAACTGCTTACAAGTAAACATGGATGTAAACAATCCAGGTTTAAATGTGTTTTGAGGAAGGGAATGTATTCAGGCAACCCAGTCGCAGAATAAAACGTTGTCAATGTAAGTTTCTGCAAACCACGGATACGTGGAATCTCAATGTTTCTGAACCAAAAATATGTTTCATATCAACATTTCTACATATGTGTATATCAACGTTTTAGTTTTTTAACCGCTCATGGTCATTTCGAAACTGCATTGTCAATTACGTTTGGGTTTAGACAACAAAACTACTTGGTTAGGTTTAGTAAAACATCATGGTTTGGGTTACAATAAGTACTTTTGGGTTCACGCGAGACACGAACACCAGTCTCCTGGGTGAAAGTCATGTATTTGACCTTACCATCCACCCCGTCCTCCTCACTACGCAGACTTTGATTAGAAACGTATTTGTGATACATAAAAAAAAAACTACAAAAATACGTTCCCTTGAAATGTAATTGACAATGCAGTTTCGTAATATGGGAACGTAAGTTTTAGGCTGATTCAGGCGGTAACAAATTACATCTACTCTTGTTACTGTAATGCAGCAATCTTGTATACTAAGAATCAGTGAAGTTTGTAGTAGAAGTTTTGTATTTTGAAGAGTAAATGCAACTTTTTAGTTGCATTAAATGACCGTACTTCGAGCTCCTTCCCCTCGTAGGAGCACTGTTTCGGGGACTATTTACATTTCACTTCTTGTCACTTCTTCTCCCTTTACAATCAGAAACCAACACCATAATTAAATTTGAGCAAAGATGTACATGCTTGGCATCTCAAATAGTTCTTCTTTTTTGCCACCCGCTTTGTGATTAAAGCTGAAAGGAAAGGTGCTTTTTTACATAAAAATGTTGCCTTGTGCAGCATCAGGAAACGCGGATGTGGGTGACTGAACACTGTGACTCTGGAGATGATATTTGATCAAAAAAAAACAAAATGCATAAATCATTTTTTACCTGAGTGTCGGCATCAGAGCCCACATCATCCTCAAACACTACGCCGTGCAGCTTCTCCGTTGCCATGGTATCGCAGAGGCGTGTCAGCAGGTCGCGGGGGTTGGTGTCGTTGACCAGCACGGTCACTGGGCTGACCACCACGGGGAAGTCGACAAAGTTCTCCCCGCTGAGACGACCTCTGACCTCGTTCTGGTAGCTGGAGCCGCTGAACACCACCGCCACGTTGATGTTCGGGTGGAGGAGGAGCGGCCGGGCCTGCAGGGGGAGCGGGGAGGAGAGGAGGAGGAGGAGGAAGAGGAGGAGGAGGAAGAGAGGAGGCCAAGGAGAGGGAGGAGGATGTCCCCTGGGAATGGCCATGTTGGCAGCCTACTGCCTGGAAAGGAGGGGAGAGAGAGAGAGCACGAGAGGGGATGAGAGAACGAAAGGAAAGAGAGCAACAGTCAAACATACAAGCTGCTTTATTTTTATGATGTTTTTGACATAATTCAACATAATCCGTCTGTACATATCCACCCTTTATTTCTCTCTCTCTCTCTCCCTCTCTGACCCTTTTGTATGACAGTATTAGCTCTGCATTTAGACTCCTGTGTCATGAGGACAACCGTGTGTGTGTGTGTCAGTGTATGCAAGTATGCGTGCATGTAATCCTCCATAATCCAACCCCCAGTGTCATGACTGTAATCACCTCTCCATCTCTACACATCTCTGATTCAGCACACACGCACATACACGCACACACACACGCACACACTGCAAGCAGGATGCCAAAAACTGTCGCACAGGTCCTCGACCCTCGTCGTTGGTATTACATTACATTACATTACTTCAGCCTGCCTCGCTCCAGTGGGGTGATGTCATCAGCCTAAAAATACAACAAGTGAAAAAGCTACGACACTAACTGCTGTTGAAATCTGTAAACATGTTTGGCTGGTGGTGCACGTGTAAAATTCCAGTTTTGGTGACTTTATTTGAACTTAATTACATGTGCACATGTTGTTAAAAACCAATAACTATTTAGTTTTAACCACACTTCAAGGCAAGTTTAACACAAGTTTATGGAACCGCGTTAAATATACATACACCATCTGGTGTCATCAGTAGTTTAAATACAACAAAAATAGTTGTGGAAGAAGTACTCAGATTGGTAAAGGTAGCAATACCACACTATAGAAAAACTGCATTCAAATTTTTACGTCATTGCAAAAGTATTCACACCAAAATGTATGAAATTTACAAGTAGTATAAGTACTCATTATGCAGAATGGCCCCTTTCAGAATGATGTACAGTATATCATATTTTTGGATTATAATTATTGATGCATTAATGTGTTCATCACTTTAATGTTGCAGCTGGAGCTCATTTTAATTATTTCATATACTGCTGGGTAGCTTGTGAAAGTCCCCGAGGGGATCAATGAAGTCTTATCTTAATCTATAATAATACATGATAATTTATTTTTTGATTAGTTTTTGTATTATTATTACAAAGTCGTAACTAAAACAAATGAATGTCGTGGATTACGCCACATGCGTATACACTAATGCAAGTCAGAAATATGTAATTTCGCTGAGGCTTTAACAGTTATATACATAACAAGAAACATAACATGAAAGCCATATGTAAAGTATGCCCCAAAATTGTTTAACCCTCTTTTAAAATTACTCACTGCTACGATCAACACCTACTTTTTGTTGTGCGTTCACCATACAACTCACAGCGACAAGTAAACCTTCAACATTTGCATCTGGAGCAGGCCGCTTCAATCAGATTTTAGCTGTTTGAAGATCTTCCCTTATTGAATCAATACCTTTGAAGCTTTAATAAAGGCAGGTGGGCTTTCTTACAGCAAATAAAGATCGCCAACTACACACATGTATTTGGTAGGGGGTTTTATATAAAGTGTCGGTCTCATCTGTGGCCATCAGAGACACCCTGATAATTAACAACATCTCCCAAGCTTTGATTCAAAGCTTCTTTCAAAGCAACACTGGGTTAAATGTGTCCCACCTCTCCTCACTGTTCATGCTCCCGGCATATCAATCATCATTCATCTTAATAAGGTTTTCAGCTCCTGGGCTTTAGGTGCCCTTAGAATGAAATATCTAATTTGAACCTTTGAAAGACAATCCATTCCTGTTATTACGTGCTACCGATAGATGCACCTTTAGTCAATAAAGGGTTATACCTGGAATAATGGACATAGAGCTGCCTTTATTAAGGATCACTTCAAAGACCTGTGTGTTTTCAGGCTGTTCTCATACACCATTCGTAGCTATATCTACGAAAAGTAATGCACTGTAATATGTATATATATCCCACAGAATCAATTTATGTAATCCACGTAATTGTGAAACAGGATGTATAAAGAGCAACGAACTCGAAACACCAAAAACACCGGACTTTCACCCAGTAGTCAGAAGTCAATGTTTGACTTATTTGTCACGTAACTTCCGTACTTAAGTAACGCCACTTCCGTAGTTATTTTAACCCAAACCACAATCTTTTCCTAAACCTAACCAAGTTGTTTCCTGTGAAAATGGAAGTTTATTTTGAAAAGACTGCATGCATATAACAAGTGGAAATTGAGAAGTTTTGCTGGACATTCGTAAGAGAATGCATGGAAAATGAATAACTTTTTGTAAGATATCATACAAACCATTGTATGAGGAAACATTGCAATGTTTTTGTTTTGTTGTTGAAGTTTTCTTTAAGATATTTGAGTTTGCAAAAGGTAAATGATGTTGCACATTGTCCTTCTGTTAAACCGAGTTATGTAATAGAAATATATTGAGCAGTGTCATCTGCATATAGTGACATTTCAGCTGTAGTATCAAATCCATAGAGACATGGGTTTCCTGGAGGGCACACATTAAACCACCTCTCAAAATCTCTGATAAAAACTATGATTTATGCAGATCCCCCGGGGAGTTAATGCAGATTTTATCCACTGCAGGAGGCTGTTTTACTCGTTTTCTCTTGTAAATCCTGGGATTGCTTGTTTTGACTCACTTTGTCTCCAATGAATCATCATATCTTGATGTGAGCAGAGAGCAGCCGTTAACCCACCACCCACTAGTGCTAGGTTGTGATTAAAAACAAACAACCCCCCCGCCCCCCACGCAGCAAAACTCAAAAGGGAACAGATTCTAATTGGCAGACATGAGACAAACCGCATCCAATTGTATTTTGAATAATCTGTGGAATACAAGACAAACAATTACTCTGAATATTTATTTATGTACTGCTAAATAAAACTAAAAAAAACAAGGTAACACTTATAATCCTCAGCCCACTCCTTTATTTACCAACCGCCGTGCATATAGCTAATTTTACAACATGAGAGGTACAGAGTGAGATTAATATTGTGGACGGAGACAACTTGATATTCTTTGGGTTGTGAGAAGTTGTTGCGTAACATTATTAAAAATCTGTGGATCAGAATATGTTCATATTCTGAGGTAGATTTATAACCAAGCTGCAAATATACACAATAATTACACTGTGTGTCTACTGTCTGGAGGAAAAAGTGTCTAAAAATAAAGATTATGTGGAGATTTACGCCCGTGGTTTCATTTTAATTTGGTGGTTTATGCAGAAATAAGTGTGTAAACTCTTCAGCGCTGCACTGCCACAAATTAAGTAGAATTTGTTATTTCAAATCATTTCTTAAATTACTCCTTTTTTTTCAACAACCAGAGGAAACTGAGAAGAGTTTGCAATATCTGTATTGAATTTTATTTGTTTTTTAGGATTCAAACTCCCTGCATTTGCAAACAGTACTACGCAAATGACAGTAATTCAGGAAAAGCAATGAGTTTCAAGTATGGGCGATTTGTACAAACACTCACAAAACAAAAGTAATATTTTAGAAGTAATTATATAACTCAAAATGTAAAGATCAGAGAGGTGGAGGGGGAAGGTAGTTGTAACAGGAAGATGATTGCATATGATAGTAACAGCGTGCGAGAGAACAGGCGAATGCTGACTGGATGGATCATACGACCGGAGAGCAGGTCAAGTGTTCATTTCACAGTGTAATCTCTGGAAAAAAGGCAGCATAATGGGGCCTCAGATTAGCAGTGTGTGTATATGTGGTGGGGGTGGTGGTCGGGAAATTGACTGAGTGGGTGTGTCTGCTCCAGATTAGCAGCAATATAACAGAGTGTGATTACAACACAGAAAGGATGTGAGCACGAGGGACGGACCGCAATGTGTTGCGTCTGAATTAAAAATCACACACAAACACAACAACAATCAGCTGATTATCTTCTTATCTTTTTAACTGATTTTGAAAATTAAATAAATGAAAAACGACGACTGACTTGCAGACAAAAAGAGAGAGAGAGAGACAGGCAGCAAAACGTCAGACTCCACATCATCAAAAAAATGCGTAATCCTTCAATCCTGTTGTGTTTGTGCACTTACTTTCCAAAATGATATTCACGTGTGCAGATTGAGTGAGTGAGTGAGCGTGGTGGTGCGTGCACAGGTTGTCTGTTATTATAGAGATTTCCAGACGGAGCGCTGCTCTGCTATGTCGGAAAAACTCCCTCACTGGGACTCACGTCAGACTGTACCTGCGTCAGCATCGATATGACTACACACATCCAAATTCATCCTACAACGTGCTGTTAATAACAAACTAACCATCCAGCTGTGGTGATACATTGTGGAAGACATGATGGGAGGAAAAGAACAACAGGATCACTGTGTGACAGTGCTGGCAAAAGAGTGAAAGAAAGGCATGACAACATCAGAGGAGTGTGCGGCTAGTTACCTTTCATCATCAAGTGTGGAGGATAGATGAAGCATCTATCCTCCATTACCGGCCCTCTTTCTACCTAACTAAGAACCCTCATATTGGCTGCAGCTCTCAAGAAGATTTATGGATGATTTATCGAATGATAAAAACATTTTTTTCCAGAATAATACTTTGTATTTTCAGCCTCTCGTCCTCGGAGAATCAAATAAAACATCCAATAAATGCAAAATCATTCCTCCATTGAACTGTTCACCTCTCTGCTCATGAAGTATAAACCAGGATCTGAAAAGTGAAGCCAATGCTGAAGTGCCTTAAACTTGCATTATTTCTAACAGCCAGCAGGGGGCGACTCCTCTGGTTGCAAAAAGAAGTCTGATAGTATAGAAGTATATGAGAAAATGCGCCTACTTCTCACTTGATTTATTACCTCAGTAAACATTGTAAACATGAGTTTATGGTCTCAATCACTAGTTTCAAGTCTTCTTCAATACAGCATGATGTTCATTTAGTAAATTATGGTCCCATTTAGAGTCAAATAGACCATAAAGCAGGGGATGCTTTAGGGCGGGGCTACCTTGTGATTGACAGGTTGCTATCATGGCGTTGTCCGGTCTGGGAGTTCTCCATGTTTTACAACTTTAACCCTTTCACAGTGTGTTTTCAGTTCATGAAAGTTAATTATCACCTTTTTGTCTTTATTCGTTTATGCGTTTGGTTGTTCTTAGCTCCACCCTTTGGTGTCACTTCTGGTTGCAAAAAAACAAGATGGTGACGTCCAAAATGCCGAAATCGAGGCTTCAAATCGTCAGTCCACAAACCAGTGGGTGACGTCATGATGACTATATCCACTTCTCCCCCCCTCGCCCTCAACTTTAATGGTCAGCGTTTGATTGTACTTAGCTCCACCCTGTCGAGTTACTTCTAGTTGCAAAAAACTAGTTGCAAAACAGCAGTCCACAAACCAATGGGTGACGTCACGTTGACTACGTCCACTTCTTATATACAGTCTATAGTATAAACACAAACTCTTGTTTGTCCAGAAGCCGATTAATATGTCGTACTTTCAAGTGTCTAAAAACAGAATAATAATATGATGTAACTCCTTCATAACAGTGGACAAAAAAAGATCAACATTCATTGCTACACTGTCTACCAAACATGTCCAGAATAAACAATACCATTCTGTTCATTATGAGAAAACCTGTTGGACAACGTGTTCAGCTGATGCTTTACCTCTGTTAAATTACCACACATATACCTCCTGGGACATATAGCGTCTATACAGTAGGGAGCATTCAGTCGTTTAACTACTTAGCTGGGATATGATGGAGTCCCTATACTGAGTCCCCAGGGGGTGCGGAGGAAATGAGCGGAGAGGATCTAGTTGATGGGATGAGCGTCACCACCAGAGAATTATCAACATGTCTGCCTTGAACCTTTTTATACAGCACCTTCGTAGCTGATTTGATTGCATTAATTAGGGAGCTTGAATTAGCGGGCTAGTATTAATGTAGTAGACGGCCTTCCTCTCATCAACATACTGCAGGCGTGGCGCTCTGACAGCTGCATGAAACATCAGGATTCTCTAGAGCCTCAATTATGCAGACTTGAGATCAGTCCAAGGAATCCCAAACTTATTCTGCAGCAATGACTCCATTTCCTGATGCTGGTTATCTAACTGATATCTGGGCAGGTTGGTATTTTTGTTACTTGTAATTAATAATTTCATATTGACAATGGATCAAATGACTACACTGATGTGAAAGGAGTCACTCGTAGTGACAAACTCACAGGCAACTATCATCGACTCTACGGTTTCCCTCAGCTCTATGGAGCGTTTATCGTGATTGAATGTCATTGTTTTGCTTCACAAACCCACTTTACGCTACCTGCCCAACACCGAACAGCAGATAAACAATGTTAACATTCAGCATTTAGCAGCTAAAGATCAAGATAGTTCCCTCTGGAGTTGGTTGAGACCAAAAACGGAGCTGAAAGCAAAGTGAATATTCGACTTGCATTCATTAGATCTTCAGAAACTATGCTAATATCGCTTGTAAATAAGCATCTGTTTGCTAACAATTTCCCTTAGAAGATGATAATATGTTAGCGTTGTGTTTACAGCTTGTTTCTGCTGCCTCCAAGTGGCCAAAAAATATCAAGAAATGTATTGACAGACGGAGTAAAGCATTGCTGGTTTGGGTGTTTTCATTGGATTTGTTTTCTCCTTTAACACTCGCCTAAAATGTACTTTTTTTTCTCCTTATACATTGCTATGAAGTTCATTTCCATTCATCTGAATCACCGCCTAATTCATTCATTTCAGTCCTCAGTCCATATATTGTCTTTTGGACATGTGCTTACAAAAATTTGACAAATTGATTAATACAAGTCAGCACACTGGATTAATGAGTCTCCACTCAACGGAGCACCTCCATCACTCTTCCCTGAAGTCATCATTAAAGGAGTTACATTAACAATTATGTATATGACAGTAAACACACCATAGAGACACTCTGTCAACGACAACCAACTGCTCCACCCTTCTTTTTCCTCCGTCTCTCCTCCATTAGAACGGATGGTTAAGCTTGATTTGTGTGTGCAGCTCTAGCAAGTCCATGCTCATGCTACAACACACACACACATAGCTAATAAACCTTCCACATACAAATTAAACTCTCAATATGAATGAACCCCAGAGCTTATTATGAAACATATCACATCACGTCTGCCACATACATTCATCATAATTAGGGGGTTTCAACTGCTAACATTGCAACCCCATCTCTCTGTGGGTTCCTGCTGTCACACATGAAGATCTGACAGCTTTACAGGAAATCGTTGCGGGCCGGACGTATCACTCGACATGAGTGACGTTGACGGGACGGGGCCTTTCTAGATCGGCTTGGCCCCCTGCCAATCACACGTAAAGCAATCGAAATCTCAGATCCGCTGACACGCTTACCAAAACATACATGTAGTGATGCAACATGCACGTTCACACACATACTCCTGTTTGTCTGTCAGTAGTTTCCACCCTTTTTGGCTTGTGACCCTTTAACACAAATCTACTTTCAACTCGTTATTAGTGTGTACATCAGTTGTGAACATCTTATTTTTTCACAATATATTGTTTATTTTGTATCATCATTGCAACGTCAACTTGCTCGATAAACACATCACGAAAGACTGTGAAATTGCACTCTTTTTGGACTTATAGTTGAAAGAGTATCAGTAGAAAAGTGCACTTTAAAATGTCATTAAATTAGGGCTGTTATAGATAATGCGATAATAACGCAAAATTGTTTTAACGCCACTAATTTCTTTAAAGCATTAACGCAATAAATCTTTCGGATGTTGTATCAGGCTCAGTTTTAAAGCTACTGGCATCATATGAAACTAGAAAAAAACTAAGGAATCTATTGGTACCAACCATGTCATACTAGCTTGTCGGGAAGGAGGTTACATAACGCTTCAAACTTATGTTGAATTTTGGCGAGGAAAAACCGTCATGTCTGTTTTCAAAGGGGTCCCTTGACCTCTGACCTCAAGATATGTGAATGAAAATGGGTTTCTATGGGTACCCACGAGTCTCCCCTTTACAGACATGCCCACTTTATGATAACCACACGCAGTTTGGGTCAAGTCATAGTCAAGTCAGCACACTGACACACTGACAGCTGTTGTTGCCTGTTGGGCTGCAGTTTGCCATGTTATGATTTGAGCATATTTTTTATGCTAAATACAGTACCTGTGAGGGTTTCTGGACAATATTTGTCATTGTTTTGTGTTGTTAATTGATTTCCAATAATAAATATATACATACATTTGCATAAAGCAGTATGTTTGCCCACTCCTATGTTGATAAGAGTATTAAATACTTGACAAATCTACCTTAAAGGTACATTTTGAACAGATAAAAAATGTGCGATTAATTTGCGATTAATCACAATTAATCATGGACAATTATGCCATTAATCACGATTAAATATATTAATCGATTGACAGCCTGTTCAATTTGTTCAATGAAATATTCTTTTTAATTCAACAAGCAATTTTTTGTATTTTAACAGTATACTGACAGCAGCAGAAAGGCAGAACTGAGTACACTTTAATATCTGTTTATTTATTGTAAGTTTTATCATTTGAAGCATTTTCAGAAACTTGAAGGGCTAAAAGTATAAATTAAAATCAGATAAAAGTCAGAAGAATAAATACAATTTTGTGTAAGAGAAACATTTATTTTAATAACCTACTCAGTCATATTGCGACCTCTTTGGGGAACCACTGGTCTGGTCTGTATTACTATGATGTTTGCATCAGTTTGGAAAGGATTTCAGTCGCCCGAAGAGGTAAAAGTAGCCAGTATTTCACAAAAAAAACAACACAAGAATTAGACCCTAATCATCTTGAGACCCCCTTTTGATTTATCTTGGGACCCGTTTGGGGGACCCTGAACCCCATGTTGGGAACCACTGTTCTATGTTACTGTGAACTGTGTTTCATGCTGCTGCTGCAACATGATATATCTAAACTGGAGCAGAAAGCTTCTGTCACTAATGGAGAAAAACGAGAGCCGCTACGTGCAGCTTATGGGACAAATCAATGAGCATTACCAGATAACTGATACGACAGTAAAACACTGCAACTGCAACATCTATAATCCATAACTCATAGTGAGTGAGCGAGAGAGTGAGCGTGCAGGTATAGAAGGATTGTGCACACACACTTACACACTTAAACACACTCCAGACAAGCAGCTAACCACTAAACCTCAGAGAGAGAAATACTAATATGTCCTCTTACAGTAGTTCCTGTTATAGTAACAACTGGCTGTTCTGTTTCTGTCAGCAGCAGATGGGAGCTTCCTCTCGAGGAAACTCTTCACTCGTGAAAACTGAAAGTATGTCTGCACTCATATACTCTTATTCCTCCTGAGCTTCTTGTCTCTATTGCTCCATATAACACTTATATGTATATATAAACTTGCGACTAACCTGGCAGTGAAACAGTGTCAGAAAAAGAGTGTGAAGGAGTGTGTGTATATATATATATGTGTGTGTGTGACAGACTTACCTGTGCTTTCTGCTGTCATCCAACTTGAACTCCAGCTGTTCCATCGTTTCCCCCAACTGCTTTTCTCCTCCAAATGTCTTTCCCTCTATTTCTGTTTCCTTTTTCACCTGGTTTTCACCTGCCTCTCTCAGCACCTGTAGGAGTACGCATTTAGACCAAGTCTCTGTGTGAGAGCGAGTGTGTGTATATGTGAGTTATCAGTGTGTGTTTGGCAGCTTTGGATGTCTGCACACTTCCCCTGGAGGACTTCACAACGTGACAGCGAGCGTATGTGATTTCTCTCTCTTCCCCCACCAAAAAAAACCTCTTTCTTCACTCCTTCTCTCACTTTTCTGTGTGTGTGTGTGTCACAGATTTACAAGTGGTCATGAAGGTGAAGACAGGACATCGAGATGGGGAAAGGAAAGTGAGGAAAGAGGAGGGTGACGAAGACGAAGAAGAGCAGCCAGTGTGTGTGTGTGTGTGTGTGTGTTTGTGTGCATATGTGCATAAACCCACGGTGTTTAGCTCCCTGTCTGTATCCCTCAGGCTCCCTGCTGGTCGGATGAGGAGAGGAGAGGAGTGAAGAAGAAGAAGGGGGGGGGAGGAAGAGTGATAAAATGCCTCTTCAGCGGAGGAGCACGAACGCCGGTAACACTTCAGCAGCAGCAGCGGCGGCTGTGACGCTTCCCCGCCGTCTCCTCCTTTCTCCCCCTCTCCACCTCCTCTGTCTCCTTTTCCCTCTCCCTGCTCGGGGGCACGAGACACGGCAGATCCATGGGAAGTTAGAAAAATCTCACAGGCAGATGTGGAAGGAGTCCCGTGCACGCCTCTGCATGTTTGGAGCAAAAGTTTTCCTCTCCTCCGGTCCAGTTATGAGCCACTGAGGTGATGGTACTCCGCAGAAAAGGGATCCCTGATGATGTGTCTCCTCAGGTCCTGTGTGATGAAAAAAGGATGAGGGGAGAGTGTGATTGTGTGTCCCCCCCCTTGCTCTCTTTCCCATATGGATGCAAGGGTGATCCAGATGTTGGTTGCGCCAGGGACACGGAGAGAACAGCGGGACAGATGGCAGGTTGTGCGAGGTTGGGCCGGCTGTGCACTAGCAGGTCCTCATCCTGTTGCACTGATTTGGGTTTTTTTCCCCCACCAGAGTTTCTCTCTCTCCCTCACCGTTGCACTGCCGCCGCTCTCATCTGCCGGTGCTGTCACACCAGTAATCCCGCTTTCCATTTCCTTTTTAACTCCATCTTTTCTTTATCTCTTTCTATCTCCTCTCACTCCATCACAGGAGGGGCTGCATGTGAGTCCTGATAATAATGGTGTGAGGATTTAGCCTGCCTCCCTTCCTCTCCTCCCTCTCGCTCACTTCAGAGCAACCCCTCCTCCTCCTCCTCTCCCAGCCCACTTTTTGCTCCCGTTTTCACCGTATTGTTCACCTTCATCCTGTCACGTATCCTGCCTTCTTCTCCTCAAATCACCTCACTGTATTGCTCTGCTGTTTCATTCCCCCTCTCTTTCTCTTTCCCATCAACAGGTCCAAAATGAATCCCATTGTTTTTCCAATCTGGACCCCTAGGGCTCTGTCTATTGTTTCATCAGTGTGAATACATTTTTACAAAGTCAACAGACTAACACACATTTCATCTACTTTGGCAGAAAACACACAAGCCAGTAGGTTAACAAAGAGACAAAGCACATATTGCAATGATCTTGTTGAGACAATTAGTCCCTTTAAAGGGGAATTTCCACCAATTTAACACATGAAGTTCAGCTTCATCATGAGGAGTGTTCAGACAGTTCAGGCTGTTTGTATAATCTGTGTTTGTTCGACCAATGTACCAACAAGCCATGGCGAGCTGCACCATGTGTTTGTGTGTCGGCTCAGACTCTGACCGATCTCAGAAGTCTCCAGGAAGTCCAAAACAAGTTCAAACATTTTCTTCGCTTCAGTTAACGCCACTTAGTGAAGCGCTCGTTTGCATCTTTCCATTGACGTTTGTATACAATCATGACACTTCTAAATGTGCTTCATGTTCCGTCTAGATACACTTTAATGTCTGATCCTAGCGATTTGCATGATGGTAAATTGTAGTATTTTTTTTCTCAACTTTGTGAAACTGCTGAAGAAACTCTTAATTGGAAAGAAAATTAATCAATTGATGTTTGAGCTATTTTTCAACGTCAAACATTCACTGGTTCCAACTTCACTTTTTTTTAATGCAGCAAAGCATGTCATACTAGCTTGTCGCTCCAAACTTACACTAAATTTTGGTAAGGAAAAACTGTCATGGTCATTTTCAAAGGGGTCCCTTGACCTCTGACCTCCAGATATGTGAATGAAAATGGGTTCTATGGGTACCCACGAGTCTCCCCTTTACAGATATGCCCACTTTATGATAATCACATGCAGTTTGAGGCAAGTCATAGTCAAGTCAGCACACTGACACACTGACAGCTGTTGTTGCCTGTTAGGCTGCAGTTTGCCATGTTATGATTTGATCTTATTTTTTATTCTAGCTAAATGCAGTACCTGTGAGGGTTTCTGGACAATATTTGTCATTGTTTTGTGTTGTTAATTGATTTCCAATAATAAATATATACATACATTTGCATAAAGCATCATATTTACCCACTCTCATGTTGATAACAGTATTAAATACTTGACAAATCTCCCTTTAAGGTACATTTTTAACTGATAAAAAATGTGCAATTAATCGTGATTAACTATGAACAATCATGCGATTAATCGGGATTAAATATTCTAATCGATTGACAGCCCTAATGTAAACATGTTCTAGTAGAAAATACAAGTATGCATGTGAAAATGAGCATAATAGGGCCTCTTTAATTTTCATATTCTGATTGTATGATTGTGGTATTAATGGAGATATTGGATATGTATTGTGTGCATTTGCTTGTGTTTTATCTATTTGCAGCATTTTTTTCTAAACGGAGTGAATCGATAAAGAAAAAGTCGAGCTGACAAACACCACATTTACCTCGGATTATCGACAGGGCAAACACGCAAGCCAGTGAAAATCAAAGAGAGCAAATATGACAATGAACCCGGAAGAGCTATTCACCCCATAACAAATGTGTCTCTCGGTATTGTCTGCTGTCCATCTCATTCACGGATCAAAGTGCTCATTGTGAAGCCAATCTGCCTGAGAGGAAACTGATAAAGCTGGAGGGGGAAATTTGAAAAAGAATCATAACTCTCCTTTCGTTCTGCAGAGTGAAAACACATGTTTTTTAAGTAATGTTGACTGGAATCGTGTTGACATGCATATAAGTGTGTCTGTGTGCTGAGAGGAGGAAGTAATGCCGAGTGTGACTGTGAGAGAGAGAAAACTGTCTGACTCCCTCTCACTTTTTTCCCCCCTCTCTTCATGGCTTTCTTGTGACAGTAATTTCGCGGAGGAGAGACAAACAATTTCGCTTTGCACACCTCCCCTCTTTCACTCACGTCGTCGGACAGGCGTTTCATAGTTTTAAAGAGCGCTGTCTTTCGCAGGTTGCCATCACTCCTAATAAAAGCTGTTTTTCTTCTTTTTTGCTCACTAGGCAGCTCGGTCAGGTGACAGGCCTTTTAACACAGCGCTATAAATACAGACGAGTGTTAAAATAGAGTGTTTGAGATGTGAGACGTGTGACTGAGGCGTCTATATCTGTATTAGATGTGTGTAGTAGATACGGTGATACCTCTGATGAATGGAAGCAGACAATAGAGGACAGATGTTTCAAAGGATATAGTCACTCTCTCTCTCTCTCTCTCTCTCTCTCAGCAGCTGTAAAGCAGCCAGCAGGGAACATATGTTCTCCGGCCAGCAGCCCCGATCGGAGCCACAGATTAACTCAGATTGATTCAGCGAGAAACTAAATTATGTTGACTGGGAAAAGCTTGCTGGCAAATAATTAATTCTACAATTTTTTGAGTTGTTGTCCACAAGGATTTATGTTGCATATGTCTTGTGAGATGTGGATTTGTTGAGAAGCAATACTGTGTGCTGATACAACATTTGGTTCTTCTGAGATTGTCGACAAATCCTCTGTATGTGCAGCTTCTGCCAGGAACAACTGCAGCTCAACGCGTAACATACATACATAGACTGTATATGTGACGTCACCCATTGGTTTGAGGACTGTGGTTTTGAAGCCTCAAGTTTGGCATTTTGGTGGTCACCATCTTTTTTTGGAAGTGACGCGGGAAGGTGGAGTTAAGCGAAACTGAATGCTGACTAAGATGTTTTTAGGCGACTAAAAAGTTTATAATTAACTTTCATGAACTGAAAAAACACTGAAAGGGTTAAAGTTGTAAGACGATAACACGGACAACACCCAGACCAGACAACGCCGTGGTATCGACCTGTCAATCACAAGGTAGCCACGCCCCAAAGCATCCCCTGCTTTATGATCTATCTGACTCTAAATGGGACCATAATTTACTAAATGAACATCATGCTGTATTAAAGAAGACTTGAAACTAGCGATTGAGACCATAAACTCATGTTTACAATGTTTACTGAGGTAATAAATCAAGTGAGAAGTAGGCTCATTTTATCATAGACTTCTATACAATCAGACTTCTTTTTGCAACCAGAGGAGTCGCCCCCTGCTGGCTGGTAGAGAGAATGCAAGTTTAAGGCACTTCACCGTTGGCTTCACTTTTCAGAACCAGAGGCTGCCGACTGGTAACATACTCATTGTATAGTATTAACATCTGAGGAAACAATTAGTTTAACAACCGAAAAATTACAATTTGTATGATCAATTAATCATTTGAGAAACATATCGTAGTGTTTAGGTAACAAAACTGCTTGGTTAGGTTTAGGAAAAGGTTGTGGTTGTGGGTTAAAATAACTACATTTGTTACGTAACTTAGGTAGGCAGCGTTAAGTTAAGTCCTTGACCCATCCATCCATCCATCCAACCCAACCTCCTCCATATGCAGACTTTGTCGGTCTTTATGCTGCGTCATCTGACTTCCTTAGTGGCAGCCCTGCACGTCCTCGTTCACGATTACATCAACATGTTATCATCCCGACTCATCACATACCGCCGCTTTGTCCCTTTAGGTTTAGGCAACAAAACCGCTTAGTTAGGTTTAGGAAAGAACGACATGGTTGGGCCTAAAATTACTACATTTGTAAAGTGAATATGAAACTGAACGTCGTGATCACAGGACACGAACGAACAGCTGATTGTAATGTGAAAGTGAAACTTAACGCATGGGACACCAACAGCGGTCTCCTGGATGAAGCCTGTTTGTTGGACAAAAGAGACAATTTGAAGGTATCATCTTGCGATCTGGGAAAATGTGCATTTTTCACTATTTTATGATATTTTGAGACTCTCCTCCCGGGAAAAACAATACCATGACTCATTTCAAACACATGATCCAAAACAACCTCTAACTGCTGTAGAAATTATGGCTCTTGGGAACTATTGGGAGCAAAGTTCAAACAAAACATCAGAGACATGAGAGAGCGCTGTTCGCTTGTTCTACACTCAACTTTTTTTGTCAATGACAAGTTATGTTGTCCTGCCGATAGGGCCGTCAGATCAGAAAACCTGTGTCTACAAACTGTATTTTATTGCTCAATTTGGAGGACCTGTTGGACATTTCATCGCCTAAACAATTAGTTAATCATCAACAGATTATTCCACCATGAAAAGACTTTAGTTGCCGCTCTAATCGTGTGTAAAAACAGCCTGGCAAAGGATTCAGCACCACGGACAGCGCTTCACATTGTGGCCACTCAAACGACTTCAGGCAAGACGACGGTCCTCCAGGTCTTGGCATGTTTGGTGAATCATCCTCCTAGTTGACAATTCTGTTATTGTGCCGGAAGGTCGGGCTATTTTCAGGCTTTAGTTGTGCAACATGGCTCAGAATATACATTCAGTTAATAGAGAGCCAAGCCTGCGAACCGGATCAGGCCACTCAAGTTGTGCTGCTGCATCCATACTCCACTCTGTGTAACACACATCCAATGCACATTTCACCATATGGGGGTCCATTTCGCTTCTTGGCAAAGAGTTAGATGAGAAGATTGACAAGATTCTCATATCCTAGAGTGAGAGTGGCATCAATCTTCATCAATCATATACGCTTTTTCCAACAAAATTAGCACATATATGCAGTTTTTTAAACACGGGAGAACCCTCTAAAATTGGTCGATAGACTCCTTTTCCATTGCCAGTAGACGAGTAGCCTTTCTGTTTTTTCTGTTGTGTCACGTTCAGCATCATAAATGTGCTGGAAAGCAGGGTTAGTCAACTGTAAAAATGTTACTTCTTTTTTTATATATATATCTTATTTATTCAGTCTCTCTTTCAAACTCTCAAACCAGAGTTGATGATCGTTGGAACAGTGGAAAGACTAACAAAGATGGTTTTGATGAGTTTTATTTGAAGTGTGTTTTATGACGATCAGTGAGGTAAAATTACTGTTTTTGTCAATGGAGTCTGGTGGCTTTGAGGAGAGCATATAATGGCCGTTTCTTTTCACACCTAACTCTGTGAATTAACGGTTTATTTCTAGCCAACCACAGCTGGTGATTGTTGGAACAGTGGAACGACTAACCAAGATGGTTTTGATGAGTTTTATTTTGTTTCTGTGGAGTTTGAATGAAGTGTTTTTAACGACGATCAGCGAGCTAAAATTACTGTTTCTGTCAATGGAGTCTGGTGGCTTTGAGGAGAGCAAATAATGGCTGTTTCTTTTCACACCTAAGTCTGTGAATTAAAGGTTTATTTCGACCATATCAGAGTTGGTGATTGTTGTAACAGTGGAAAGAATAACCAAGATGGTTTTGATGAGTTTTATTATGTTTCTTTCGAATTTGAAAGTGTGCTTTGACGATCAGTGAGGTAAAATCCCTGTTGTCTGACTGGAGTCTTTGAGGATGTTAATTGTATGTTTTGTCCCTGTTGATTTCATTTTAGGGTGTTATGTTTCCGTCACTGCCGATCGGAGCTGGAGCCGATAAACACCCGTGACTACTGCAGAGTGATTTGTCCCGGTAATGAATGGCGATTGTAACCTTTCCCTCTAAGGACAAAAGCCAGATGTTAGTGGGTGTTAGTGGGTTTGTTTTCCAGTGGGAGAGGGGCTTAACTCTCCACCAGAGAGTGAATAAGTGTATTTCCCTAAATGTCAAAGTATTCCTTTAAGCCGCTCAAATGCCAACAAGTCCGTCGAACTAATCCACAAAATATGCTGTTTGTTGTTGCCCTCCAAAAATGGCACATATGAGTGATGTGACGACTTGTTTATTGTTTTTACTGCCTTCAAATAACCAATAAATATGTTCCATATTAGCTTTTTCTAATCAGCCAGAGCTATGGTCAAGTTTTAGTTGAGTTAAGACACCAAAAAAACTACTTAAGTTAAGGGAAAGATTGTGGGTAAGTTTTTAAAAAACTACTCTCCTGTGTGAAAATCTGACCCAACCACCCATCCTGACCTTCAACATCTCTATAAAAACACCACAGCTTTGCTCCAGACTAGTCCCACATCTCTAAAAACGCAGGTCCTTTAAGGCATTTGAACAAACAACTGATGCTGTTGTTTTCTTGGGAGGTCTCCAGAATACTCCGTTTTCATTCTACCGTTGCTTCATTACTCTCTGAAAGTATCTCTGCCGCTTAGCTTTTAATCAGCCCCACCTCCACCCAGCATCCACCTGTACGACTCCAGTCTTCTGTGGAGAAGATGTCTGCTATCATCACTCCCCAATCTCTCTCTCTCTGTGGGCTCACATCCGCGCTGCAGGATGTGATGAGGTCAAGACGTCCAAAGTTGGGCTTTGCTCGATGTAACAAAAAGCCAGCGTGGCGTGGTGCAAGCCGTTGGAAATAACAGGTTTCAGAGCGCAGCGGTGCCGTTGACGCGTTGAGTTTGAAAGGGCCTTCAGTGAGTGAGAGATGGAGAGTACAAAAAGAAAGAAATACTCAAGCAGGGGCAAAAAATTTATAAAAACTGATGAATATTAGTTTATGCCAGAGCTTCACACTCCAAGTTCACACCCGAGGGGCGAATTATTCAGTTTTCTTTCCTGAGAATTAAAGGTAGAATTAAAAGTTTAACATAAAACTGCTGTTGCATGTACTTCATATTTTGTTATTTTTATTCTTTAAAAGTCACCAGAATGCCAGAAACAAAGTCTCTGAAACGTGATAAAACAGAACAAGAGACTAAAAAAAATGAGGGATGTATTATCCTTTAGGTTAAATAAAAATAGGCTTTTAAAAAAATTATAAAAAAGACTTTGCAAGACCGAGAAGGAAATACTATAATACCCTGACTGCTAAAGCCTACTCCCTCTTGGGCTTTAAACCGCAGAAGCTCTTAAACTGACAAACGAATCAGTAAATGATACAGATAATATGATCCATCTACTGTATGAGATAGATAAAAGCCTCGCAGGGATGAAATGGTATTGATAGTATGGAGCGCAGGGAGTTACAATAATCTGTGATTAAAGATAAAAGCATAGAAAACCTTCTGAAGTGCAGCCTACGAATGAACCCCCTAATTTTAGAGATGATCTACAGCTAAAAGAAGACTGAACCATCTCAACCAGACAAATAAAAGACTCTTAACCATTACCGTGTTAAATCTGTGATTTTGTTGGAGGGAGTTCTGAGACATTCAACAGTTAATATCTGAGAAACAACAAACCACGGTGTGCCAGCGTCACTGAGTGTCAGCTAGACACAAAGCTGCATCATCTGCATAGTAATTAGAAAACAATATTATGCTCACAAGTGCTCATGCTTACAAATGATATGCCCTAAAGGAAGAATGCAAATTTTAAAACAATGCATCCTAAAACTGGGGAACAGAGGCACGTGAAGGGAACCAGAGATGAGCAAGCATTACAAAAAGTTTCTTACAGGAACATTACAAGTTACAGTCTGCGTTGCCAGGTCAGCTGTGTCGAAAGCAGAGCTACGTAACGGTCTGGTAGCATTAAGTGTTTCCTGTGCTGTTGTCCCTTTTCCCTCTCCAGTATCTCTGCCCAGGTGTGCTGCACTGCTCAACAAGGTGGCCAGGTGTGCTGCATTTACTAAACGAGGTTGGGAAGGAGGTGCTTAAAAGCTTCATGTGCCAGCAGAAGAAGAGGGAGGCTTCTGGTGTGGGTACTGCTGGTTTTGCTGTCTCTCAGCTTAGGACTTGATATATTGTCTTTTTCATATTTTCTTGTTAATAAATCCTATGTATATGTTAGAGTTTTAAAGGTGTCTTCTGTGTTTAGTTTGGGTCAATGTTAGCGTGTTGTTTGCCCCAATAGGGCTGCCCAAGTGTGGGGCGTAACACGGTCTATTCTGTATACACGACATCTACTGGTTTCTTTCATTTTTTTCCCTGATAATGTTTTTTTTAGCGAGTTTTTCCTTACCTGAATCGAGCATCTGAGGACAGAGGGTGTCGTCTTGCTGTACAGATTGTAAAGCAGGCAAACTTGTGATTTGTGATATTGGGCTTTATAAATAAAATTGGCTTCACTTGGTTTGAATTTTTTAATATGAAAATAAAGATTAGTGCAGCTTTAGCGATAAGGCGTTCAAACTGTTGTTTTTGTCAAGAATACTTTCACACAAAACGGGAATATTACACCTCTTTCTAACATGCAGCGGCCAAGCGAACTCTGGCCAATGAAGCGCGAAAAAGATTGTCTAGATAAACTACGAGCGATGTCACTCTCTATTACATAGAGAGAGTGATATTGATTAACTGTCAGCGTCGATTTTGATCAGTGAAAACAGGTTGGAGATGCGCAAAACTTTGCATAAATAGAGCCGGGGCGAGCGTTTTTTTCAAACAAGTGACAGCTGACGCACGGAGCAGGTTAGGACATCTTCATTGGGAAAAACTGAAACAATCTGATGTTCGCTCGTTCACATCGCATCCAGTTAGGAAGAGGTGATACGCGGTGAAAAACCAACATGTTTTTTTTCCAGAATGAGGTTGATTTTTCTGAGTTTTCACACAGTGGACAAAGGCATCCACCGATCACATTGTGTGAAACCGGTTGAGTTGCACCTATATTTATGAAACAACACAGAGGCTTCCGCAGTCTGAACCAGGACGGTGAACTTTATTACTCCTTTTAACCTAGACAAAGGCAGCACATACCAGGTCCACTCCTTTTGTTCTTACCTTTCACAATAAAAGCCCTTGACATATCATATTCGCAGGCTAGTATCTCACATTTACGTGTTGTTTATTCCCCACTTCCCTTGTGTCTAAAGGCCTTTAGTCGTCTTTTTTCTGGTCCTTTTTTTGTTGCAGTTATTTGTCATTCCTAAAATGACACTGAAGGTAGTTGTTAGTCGATGAACGACAATTTCCCTTTGACTTTAATCGCTTGACTTGCTCAACATAATGAAACTGAATATCCTGTCAGAAATACAACATTACAAATTCAATTTGCAGGCAGCAGGCAGCTAAAACAAATTCTCATTTGATTCAGAATAATTAAGATAAACAGTACATGCATCAAATATATAATTCCAGTATACAGCGCTGCAGGGATGACGTTTTTTTGTAGGCCAACCAGGAAGTTAGCATTACCCTGGTTCCCTCGACAAAAACCCAATGGGATTTTTCCATTGGCTTTTGGATTATTGCAGAAAATAAGCTCTGTGGAAAACACACGTTTATGATACTTACACGATTTGTTCCGTAAGATAATCTCCACAAACGAACACTTTTTTGATTTTTGAAGTGTAAATGTAATCGCCAGAAGTAAAAAGCTAACGTTAGGCTATAAACGCATGAGCGTGAGTATAAACAACGAGGCTGTAAATGAGGACAAGTCGGTGTGATGACGTTTAGTCTCATTGGCTCATTTAGCCACTTGTTATCAACCGCCTTTTTTAAGACACGTAAAGGCTTCTAAATTCACAAGTGGGGTATCTTTTTATGTATTTTATATCGTAGAACAAAACGTTAAAATCTCAACAACAGACCTTATTTCCGGCATCTAACTAAAAACACATTGACTTCCAGACAAGGGAACTAGAAGTGCTAAAACGCTAACTCATTTCCGTGTTTAGGACTCATTCCTGCAGCATTCCACTACATTATTATAAGGTTAATAAATGTGTGTGAATGCTGCATTAGTAGGTCTTTAAATCTTAAAGTGAGGTAGACACTGATGTTACTGGCTGTCTGGGATACAATCAGACATGGCACTGTGTGTGTGTGTAGCTGTGTACACTGCTGTGGACAGATGTTTAAACAGGTAATCATCACTCAATGAGTCAACATCTCTGGAGATGGGACTAATATGTGTGTGTGTGTGTGTGTGTGTGTGTGTGTGTGTGAGAGAGACTGTGGAGGTGAATACTAAGAGAGGAGACAATGAAAAGACAAAAGGAAGCAGACAGAAGGGAGAGTAAATAACCTCCATCAGCTCATGTTAGAAAGCAGCTATCAGGGCGGAGTGAATGCAGACTTGTGATTAGCCCACATCTGTGTTATTTTTATCACCCGATGCGACTCTTTGATCACAGCCATGTGTCAGGAATGGAAGACTCATCCTGAGGGGACATTTTACCCCCAAGTGTGGGTTAAAATACCAACTCCTCGGGGCTTCGCTGGCTGATCTATTTGGCTGCCGGCCCCACGCACACACCTTTCCCAGCACTCGGTCAGTTTGTCTGTCTGCATCTTCATCTACCGCCCCTCCTCCTCCTCCTCCTCCTCCTCCTCCTTGTAAAGACACACTTTGAAAACAAAAATAACTGGAGAGCAGATAGACATGAGAAGTGTCAGATCCATAAATAAATTGGGTCTTTGTGCAC
This sequence comes from Sebastes fasciatus, assembly GCF_043250625.1. NCBI lineage: Eukaryota > Metazoa > Chordata > Actinopteri > Perciformes > Sebastidae > Sebastes > Sebastes fasciatus. The sequence goes on from NC_133814.1 coordinate 22,549,332, forward strand.
CTTGTTTGAGACTGGCTGACATTTTAAAGCCTGCCAGGTATTAATACCATTTCTCATGAGACAAAGATTGTATGCGTGGGCGTGCATAAATGTGTGTGCGCATGTGTGTGTGTGTGCAAGCAATGCATGTGCGTGTCTGTGCATATTTTGATGGTTGTGTGTGTGACGGAGAAGGAAAGTGGTTGGTTGGTTTGTTATTCTTGTGTAACGTCACCCTCCGGCGTAGCTGACAGAGATTTTACTGTTTTATTCTGGCTGAAATTCATCTTTCAAGCTTTATTGGCACAAGTTACATTATTGCCAAAGCTGAGTTGCATATTATTTAATATTTAAGTTTTGTAAAATACACTTTAAACACAAATCTCTCAAATCAGTCAAAGAAATAAAGTGGAATGCACGTTGTTGTATGTATTTGCTTTTTATGTATGCATTAGCTAAATGAAACAATACTCAATATGTACTTATCCCGATAAAATAATGATTCAAATACACACAATTTATATCTTATGTATTCAGGACTCCCTTGAAAATTAGATCTCAGTCTCACTACCTAATCGAGCTGTTCTCATACACGCTTAACTTTACCTATAAAAAGACATGCACTGTAATTCGTATATACCCCACAAAATCAATTCGTACGTAATCATGTCGCAGGAAGTATAAACAGTGACAAATGCCGCGTAGGTTGGACGTCAAGGTGGATGGGTGGGTCAAAAACAGCGACTTTCGCCCAGGAGGTCGCTGTTTGTGTCCCGTGTGAAACCAGAAGTCAACATTGACTTATTTGTCACCTAACTTCCGTACTTAAGTAACGCCACTTCCGTAGTTATTTTAACCTAAACGTTGACTTATTTATTACATAACTTCCGTACTTAAGTCAACGTTTAGGTTAAAATAACTACGGAAGTGGCGTTACTTAAGTACGGAAGTTACGTAACAAATAAGTAACGTCACTTCCGTAGTTATTTTAACCCAAACGTTGACTTATTTGTTACGTAACTTCCGTACTTAAGTAACGCCACTTCCGTAGTTATTCTAACCTAAACGTTGACTTATTTGTTACGTAACTTCCGTACATAAGTAAAGCCACTTCCGTAGCTTTTTTAGCCCAAACCACAATCTTTCCCTAAACCCAACTAAGTAGTTTTGTTGCCTAAACTTAACCACGTTGTTTCCTGTGAAGACTTAAGTTTATTTTGAAAAGACTGTATGCATGTATCGAGCGGAAATTGACACGTGTTGCTGGACATTTGTAAAAAAAAATGCACAAAACATGAGGAATAAGTTCGTAAGATATCATACGAACCGATGTATGAGGATACGTTGACCTAAAAAAACCTTATTAAATACTGTATATGAGGAGTCAAGTCAGCCTAAATCTCACAGATAGTATTGTACTATCTAGTGAGAACCAGTCTTCAGAGGTCGGGCATGCTGACAGGTTTATGTCTGAATCAGCAGAGTATTTCTCAGATAACGATCAGACTCCTGCAGGTATACGGAGGGAGGAAGGGAAGAAGAGTTAAAGGAGGTCAAGAGGGTGTGAAGAAAGGTTAAAGGCTAACACAGAGGGAGAGAAGTAAAGGAGGTGTGAAGAGGAGGCCATTAAAGGTGACCTAAATATAGTTGAAGTTTCAAGGTCATCTCTCCTCTTCCTCTTCAACGCCACTCGGCTTTCTCACCTTGGTTGATTTTTCGAGGTGGGGGGTCACTGGTAATTATCTGCTCTTGTCAAACGTAAGAGGCTCAGCGAGACGCCAGGTCACCTGTGATTCTGATTGAGGTCCTGGGCACTCTGTCACACACACACACACACATGCATACACACACATGCATACATAGGGAAGCAGCAGCAGGCGAATGCGCGGCGTTTCATTACGCTTCTGATTTGGTCATTTATCATGTCACAGCGAGGTCACACACGGCAGCCGACACATGTTTATGTCTGCGGAGAATATCTGTGTCTGTGTGTGCGTGTGCGTGTGCGTGTGCGTGTTTGTGTGTGTGTGTGTGTGTGTGTGTGTGTGTGTGTGTGTGTGTGTGTGTGTGTGTGTGTGTGTGTGTGTGTGTGTGTGTGTGTGTTTGTGTTGGCATGAAAGGGTGCTTTGTTTTCCTGTTTGTCCTGGTCCGGCTTCCCTTTCAGGTCAGACAAAGAGGCGGCTCTACAATATTGTTCGACTCAAATCAAAGAGAGCAGGAATAATAACAGAATAATTCTACTATTTTGGGAATTATTAAACTCATTTGCTTCACTATCAAATAAATTTAACTAAAGAGCCAGATATTTTTCTCAGGAGATGGTGGAGACCAAGTTAGAGCTAAAAGAAGAGTAAATATTGGAAATTCAACATTCATCAGGTGGTCTAAAACGCAACATCTAATGGGATGATGATGTTAAAGAAAGCTACTTTTTACTAAGCAAACACATTAAGCAGTCGACCTCATGAGTTCTGTTTGAAGGCAGCATCAAACAAACTGATTTGTAAACATACAGAACAAATGAAATGTGTAATACAACAATCCTTTTATATCAGTATTACAGCTACTTTATTGTGTCTTTATTGTAAGAATGAGATGAGAAGCTCGATACAGTTCTCATGTCTGAAAGTGGTTTCAATCTTCTCACCTAATTCTCAGCGAAACATTTAATAAGTATATTTTCCAATGTGTTTAAAGTCAATACAACGAACTTTTAACTGGTTTAATAGTCTCAATTAAATACTTATGTCTATATATGCCCTGCATAAGTAAACGAGACCATCAGCGAGAATATTGGCTATTTCTATATAGTTATTCTTAATGCTTGTCATCAGTGCCACCAGGTTGGTTTCTGCGTAACATCAGATGAAATCATGCAGATTCACCAGAAAGCGACCAGCCCACCGCGGACAGACCCAGATTCGGCTTCGCTGCCGCCTTCGACCGCGCCCGGTGCTCCAGCAGACCGAGGCCGTATTGCTGGGCTTGCTGGAGGGAAGGGAGGTACAGGAGAACCAGAACCAGGACTAAGCTAAATGTAAGGTTTCCTAAAGGGACCCTGGTGCTCGGAAACGCTACCGCTTTTGTCCACAGGGAACGCCAAAATCAACACAAAATAAAAAGTTCCTCGTAGAATCTTTGCTTTAATGAACATTAAAGGGATTTAAACCTTTTTGTTACTCATCTTTTTAGTGTCTAAGCAGATAGTTGGGTCATAAAAACAGATTTTTTTTTAGTTTACGCTGCAATTTCCTTCTTAAAATGCTGATTCCAGCCATATGTAACTAGGAAATCTAACAGTCTAATGCAGAAAACAGATAATGTACAAACCAAACTGAGGCTGTGTGACAGAAAAACACTTTAAAAACAACAACATTAAAGCCATGATAACTGTGTGTATATGGCTTTTGAAAAGCTCACTCAGGTGTAAGACCCAAACACCAAGGGCTTCATTAAAAGATACTTCCACGCAAATGTATTTTAATATATGCACACCTCGGATGAATGTTAAATGCGTTGCATAAATTGCCTCTGCTCTCGGTAAGCTAATGCATGAATGGACCGGGTGTCGACGTCCCTGTGAGGGTATTGTGATCGGACGGTTCTGCTTAGACACCAAACACACACACATATACACACACACACAGATCAAAGCTGTGCTCCGGCTTCAGTTCAGTAACCTCGCTGATGGCAGAAATGATGTTGACTACAAGCACACACATGCTTGTTTTGATGCACTCTGGTGTAACATCTGTATGGACATCATGGTCCTGCTCATACCTTTACCAAAATATTGACCTTGTTTAGGTTTAAATTAGATATCAGGGGAGCTGTTTTCTATCCAGCTTGTTTAATAGTATTTCACATTTAATCTAAATGATAATGAGGAAAAATCTGTAGACAAATGTTTTGTAAATGCAGATTGTTTCTTTTAATATTTCAGGTTTCAGTGAACTAATGCATCTGGATCTTTGATTCCCATCCACCAGCTTGTGTTATGTAAACCACATTGCCGTTGTTATATTGCAACCTAGTGGTCGATCACTGTCATCACCACTTACTGAGGCTTTTTTGCACATTATGGACAATATTTCTGTTGAATAAGAAATCATTTAAAGGGTCATTACACCCAAATTGCGTGATTTTGTTATTCATTAATCAAGCAATTTGTGGTGAGGCTGATTAAAAGACAAATATCTGTCCTAATTCCAGCCGTCTCTGTATGAGAAAAGTGACAAAATTAAAAGTATACTCATGAACGTCACTCTAAAAAATGCATGATTTTAATTGTGCTGTTGATTGATGCAAAATGTGGAAGATGGTGAAACAGCTGCAGGACGTCTCGGACAAACAAAAATAGGATGCTTTTTCTTTGTGAGTTTAGACCGTCATCTCAAATTACTAAATAGGCTACTAATTCTGTACTAATCATCGTCATAGTATTATTGTTTTAGCAGTTAGTATACTAGGATTGAAAGATTCCCGCGATACCTGAATATTTACTAATCAATATACATTTTGAACACCCCGTCACAGTTCGTTAAATTTATAGATCCATAAGATCTGTACAAACATTCACAAACGTCCCCAATAATAACATTCTCGGTACAAAGAAACTTAACAAACCTAATATTAATATAAAATAAGCCAGTATATACAGGAAAAACATGTTATATACAAAAAAAATAGATAAATAATTAAAAAGATATAATAATAATAATAATAATATACACAAGAAATTAAAAAAAATTAACAAAAGAAATTAAAAGGAATAAACTAAAACAAAATATGTTTATACATACATATATATAGATCTGTACCTTTTAAAGCAATTTGAAATTATTATTTTTAATTAATTTTTTTGCATTTCAGAAAATGTTTTATTTAAAAGCCAGAAAGTAAAATGACACTTAAATGTACTAAATGGGTTTATTTTTGACAAATAATATTATTGTATGCAATTTATCAAGCAATAAAAATGTTGATTTTTCTGAAAAGGAAACCAATCAGTTGTTCATTTGTATATTTACTGTTGCTCCTTGATAAAGCAAAAATATTTTTTATCCAATTACTCGATTTATTACTAAAATAATCGATAGCTGCAGCCCTATAGTATATCCCATCCTCTTCTCTCAAGACGCTTTGTCTTTTGCCAGGCCCCCGTTGTAAAAGAATTGTTCTTAATTGACTTGCCTGGTTAAATAAAGGTTAAATCAATACAAATAAATCTTAGTCGACTAACACTCTTATGATTTTGTCGACGAATCGATTAGTTGCTTTTAATCGACAGATCTGTAAAACTGAGTTTCTCCACAAAGAATCGCACAAAAGCACCACTTTACATCTTGTGTAAAGGACCCCCATAGAGAGTCCAAGGTCCACCCACTTCAGTCTCACAAAATCTTGTAGGAAACACTGTTTTACGTCACCCAAACCTGGATGTCACCCCACTTCAAAACTCATTCCGGCCCTGATGCCGGAATATATATTTAAAGGTCCCATATTGTAAAAAGTAAGATTTTCATATCTTTTATATTATAAAGCAGGTTTAAGTGCTATATAAATACTGTGAAAGTATTGAAATGCTCAATATACGGAGGAATACACACAACTCGTTTTCAGAAATTGTGCGTTTGAAACATGCCGTCAGGATTTCTGTCTATTTGTGATGTCACAAATAAACAATATTTAGACCATTACAGGGTTTTAAACGTAAACATTCTAAATGTGTCCCAGTTTATTTCCTGTTGCAGTGTATGTAAATAACATCAGCTGACAGGAAGTAAACATGGACCCAAGCTGTTGCTTAGCAACGCAATTCCGTTGCAATTCCGTTGAAATCTACTAAAACGGAGCGTTTCAGACAGAGGGTTAATACAGGTATATTTAAGGAAGACAGTATGAGGAAAATAACGTTTTTTTTAAACATTACAGCATGTAAACATGTTCTAGTAGAAACACAAAATACAAGTACGAACCTGAAAATGAGCATGATATAGGACCTTTAATTACCACCAGTACCTGACCCTTTAAGTCAACATGTGAAGGCAGCATCTCATTAAGAAGTTGAACCTATCTTTTGTTAAGACAGTCATTTATTGAGGCACTTGACACAAGCCATGGAATGTTCAAATCAAATACAACATTTTTTAAGGTATTTTTCACATTCTTGCATCTGTAAACATGGTAAAGATAATACATTCTGACAGTTAATTCACATTTTACTGTTTTTCCCTCCCCGCCAACGGAGAGATAAATATCAACACCTCGCTCAGAGTAGTGCACAGTATACAACAGCTACAAAACAGCAGTGGAGCTAAATACAAAACCCCCCATTCAGCAAGAAAAGCAACATGCAGACGAGCTGTTCATGTGCTCTCGTTTTACCTGAACTGCATCTATTCAGTCATTTTCACATAGTGTGTGTAAGAGGTAAGAAGTAAATTGCGGATGAGGCATCTAAGTCTATTTAGCAGCACAAGAACACTTCGCTACTCCAGAAAACTGATCATTATTCAATAAATATATAAATACATTATCTATATTCTTTAGCAGGCATGTGCACAGGTCCAAAGTGTCCGTCTGCTTTGGCTCATCACTCTCCTTGATGTAAACATTAATGTATAATAACTTTTATTAACGCTTTCTTGGCAATCACAAAAATAATTCTTTTAATGTATAGTTTTTTTTTATCTTGTGGCCCTGAATGTCTGTGTACATGCCTGCTTTGTAGAAACATCTGAGGCCAAAACAAATTTAATATTTCAGGTGTGTGAAGGTGGATAAGGCTGCTGTTGGGCTACTTGTTTGTTAAGAAATACAGAATGAAGTTTGAATGTGAAGCTACACCTCAAGTTTCCAAAGCGCTTGGATGTTCGTATATATATATATACTGTATATATACCCTGTTGCTGCGCCTCACAAAAACTAAACATCCAACATAAACAGCTGGCTCAGCTGGTGCTCACATCAGTAAGGTTTAGTGTCAATAAGGCTGTAGTTAAAGGAATACTCCGCCGAAAAAACATATGTTTTGAGGGTCAAACACTTAACTGCCTGTTGGCTTGTAAGATGCATGTTTACATTACATACAAATTACTAACGGTGGGAGTTTTCTACCAGAAGTATGTCCCCGGATGTCCAAAGAACGCCTTGAAACAGCAAAAAACAAACACAATGTAAAAAAAAAAAATAAGTTAAAGGGTACATATCATGAAAAACTCACTTTTTCAGTGCTTGTGTACACACATTTGGGTATCTGGAATACCAACCAACCCAAAAACTGTGAATTAAGACAACCCAGTCAGTTTTTTGTGGGCTACCTGAAAACATGTGATTCAACAAGCCGTTCCGTTTGGCTCACCTTCCTATGTCACATGCAGGCTCATTAGCATATACCGCTCATCTGAGTATCCAACACGTTCTCATCACAACTTTGTCACACTCCTTTTAGGTTTAGGCAACAAAACCACTTAGTTAGGTTTAGGAAAAAACAACAAGGTTGGGCTAAAAATTACTACGTTTGTAAAGTGAAAGTGTCTAAAAATTATTTGACGTTGTGACACGAACAACAGTCTCCTGGATAAAAGCCTTGTGTCTGTTGGACCCATCCACCTCCGCTACCGTCCGCCCTTAGTGTGACTTTTCGCTCTTTAATCTACGTCACCACAGTCACTCCCGACACTCTTTCGCTGAGCGTTTACTGTTGCCACGGATGGGTTTACATTGTAGTTAACGGAAAGCCTGGTGCGTCTCATGCTGGTGCTAGAGGGTGCCTCGTGCGGTGGTATCACACGCCGACAGCCGTGACAAAGCGTCGGTATTTGACGCCCTGGGAATAAGAACGGGCTGGAGTATATCCAACCACAGCTTGAGAACTATCGTTGCAAAGATGCACCGTATTTTGCACACAAGCCAATCAGAGCAGACTGGGCTTCTTAAAGACACAGGTGCTAAAACGGAGGGTGAATACAGGTATATTCAGACAGACAATGTCAGAAAAATAATAACATTAAAGGGTGTAAACATGTTCTAGTAGAAACCTCAAATACAAGTAAGAACCTGAAAATGAGCACGATATGTCCCCTTTAAATGTATAAACAATAAAATACAAAAAACCTTTTACAGCTTTTTTTGGTGGCTGATGAAACATTTCTTCTCGTAAACAGCTGTGAAAAACACTATATTTAGCGATATTTTGGAGAAACTGTGATTGTCTTGAAAATATACTGAGCGTGGACGGTGAAAAAGAGGATTATACTGCAGCAGACATGAAACTGGGTCCTCTCAGGCCTACGGGGCAGCATGTGTTTGACGCTCTAAACATACAGCAGGTTTCCTTTAAGGAGTTAAAACTTACACAAGTTGATGCTCAGTCTAAACAGTCATCTCTAGAGTGTCCCAGATTGACTGTTTCGTGTCGTGTTGTTTGGTATTTATGTTGTATTTTGTGGCCTGGTGGTGAGAATGTGGCCACGTTTACACTGGGATTTTACCCCCTTTATGCTCCGTATGAGATCTTTTATCTCTGTCAGAACATGGGGGGAAATCTGCCTGCTCAGACAGACACAGAGTTAAAAAACCCTTTTTATTTTTTTATACCTCTGTAAATGTGTAAAAGCAGCCGATTAGCCCGTCCCGTTCTGTGGCGTGAGGCTCTCCCAGGGGCAGATGATCTCTTTGGCTCCCACTCCTCCTCGAGAGGCGGCCCTGCTCTCCTCCTCCTCGTCCTCAGACTCTATGGGGTAGATACGGCACTCTGGAGGAATATCCACTTTAATCTGGAAAAAACTGGGCAGGGTTGCAGGAAGGACTTAGTGAGACACACTCTGATATCCATATTCTGTTAAAATACATCAGCTCTACTCCATAATATTGGATTTGAAATGTAAAAATGACCTTAAAGTGCCAACTTCCAGCTTTAATGAGTGTTAACATTCACATTAGATAAACTGTGGGTCCTTTTTATACATACTCCCCCATTTTAAAGGAACAGTGTGTAGCATTTAGGGCGATCTATTGGCAGAAATTTAATATAATATTAATAAGTACATTTTAATTTGTGTATAATCACCTGAAAATAAGATTTGTTGTTTTTGTTAGCTTAGAATGAGACATTTATATCAACCGGGTCTCGCTCTCATACTGCAGATTTGTCAGCGCCCCTCGGCATCAGATACTGACGCACGGAGGCGCCCTTTAGCGACAGTATGTGACGTTAGCTTTCAACTAACTCCAATGTAAACCCACCTGCAGCGTTAATACTCACTTGCCAATCCGTCTGGGTGGAGCCTGACTAGGTTGATCCGGGCTGATCGGCTGAATGCGGCTACTCGTCCCGGCAGCTGAGTGGCATTTGGGCGACAAGCTGGCGAACATGGAGGCCGGGGGGCAGCCGCGCTTCAGCAGACGACGCAGGGACAGAGCCATGCGAGACCTGGGCACATTTCCACCCAGCGGCGCTCGAGCCGCCGGGTTCCCGTCGCCGTCTCCTTCGCCGGCATCCGCTCGCCGCTCGGAGGCCGAGGTGCTGTCCAAGGCCACGCTGATGGGGGACGGACACGCCGGGGTGTGGGCCAGGAAGGGGAGAGAGGGCGAGGTGTTGGCGATGGGGAAGTCGCTGATGCCAGAGTAGACGGCGAGGTGGGGGACGGGAGTGGTGAAGCGGCACAGCTGTGAGGTCAAAGGGCAACACACACAAGTCAGATACATGTGTGCATTTTGGAAGCAGACGTTCATTTAAAATGTTATACTTACTGAAATGCCACGAGGTTTAGGCTTCACCTAACTATTTTAGGACTACATGACAATGAAAGTACATGAAAACAGTGAATGAATGATGAACTCAAGACAAACAGATAAACATGAGGTGGTTTGTGGATGTTTTATTAACTCATGACTGATGACAAAGAAAATACAGAACACTGTATGAGTGAAGATGGACAGTACAACACGTGTATTATGAGAAACAACATGACAAACAGTTACAGCTTGTATGGACAGAAATGGAACAGATGGCTGGTTGTGTTATGCCCGTAGTCAGTTCTCAACGTGTCACAGACATGTGAGTAATTTAGTTTGTGTTTAAAGTCTCAGTTCACCCAATTCACAGACCTCTCATAGCGGTTTTATGTGACATTTTCCAGGTAAATACATTTAAAATGTGGTGGAAAAACACCCCGAAAGTCTCACATGTGCAGGGCTAGATAACATGACAGGTAAGTGGAGAAATGTTGGGTGAGCTGACCCTTTAAAATAGTCTCATATTAGTTAATGTGCATATTTAACACTGGCTTTAATACCATGTAACTAAATTGCAAAAGCATTTTCAGTATTGCACGTAACTTTTTAGTTAATAGTTAATAATATGACAGCGGTTTCAGGGTTCAATGTTAATGAGTTTCATTAATCAACTTGCCCAAATAAAATTTTTACTTGCCCCTATTCAAGTTGTTTTATTTATTAGCGGTTATCAAATAACAATCGGTACTGCACATGTGCAACTCACAACAAACATGAGAAGGAAGTGAGATGGCTCACTCCGTAGCTACTTCCATCATCAGTTCCATGTTTAATTATTTTTTACTACTTTGTGCATGGTTGCAAACCGGTTTCCCCTTTGGGGATTAATAAAGTTCATCCTATCCTACTTGCTTGCCCAATCGGGCAAGTGAGCTGCTAGATGTACTAGCATGAAGTGGCATTTTACTTGCCCTTGGCAATCCTTATAGTTGAGCCCTGGGTTTTCAGGGTCAGTGTTTGGATAATGTAGATCCATTTTTGTGGCATTTTGAGGCTGAAACAACCACCATCTAAGAGTTTCTCCACACTGAACGTCACATTGGGAATAGATCTGATCTGTGATTCTTTGACATTAGTCAGTGGATGTTTGAATATCATGAAACCCGCAGTTTTTCGCCTCTTATGGGGGCAACGGAAACAAGCTGAACACAACATATTATCATCCTTTGAAGTTGATATGATGAACTTGTTGGCAAGCAAGTTGCTTATTTACACATCCAGCAGACACGAAGCAACACTAGCTTTCATTTGGAGTTGTTTTTCTGAACGTAGCTCCAATATTCACTCTCCTTTTAGCTCTGTTTTTGGTCTCCACCAACTTAATATCTGGCTCTTTTACTGCTAAAAGCTCCATTATGTTCACCAGATAACTGCTAACTGTATCTGTCCACAGTTTGGTGCTGAGCTGGTAGTGTACAGGGGATTTTTAGTCGCCAAATACTACGCTATAAGAGCGATGAGAGTGAACCAAAACAGTAAAGTTGTGGGCTGTAAAACCAAAACAACGAGCTGAACTATAAAGCTCCCTGCAGTGAGGTTATAATTCCCCCTTCACATTAAACATTTGATCCATTGTTATCATAAAAATATTGATTATAGCAGCTTTAAACTTAAATTAAAATTGCATTAAAATGTAAACATTATCATAAAGAAATAACCTGCAGCGTCTATTTAAATGATTCCACTAAATAATTTTCACTAAAAACCCTGTTTGTGTTCATTTCTTAGTAGGACGAGGAGGAGGAGGAGGAGGGGGCGCCTCCTTGCCCTGCTTGCTGAGTTTGCTCATGACCTGTGTGATGTCGACGTTGGCTGCCATCTTGGCCTTCTGCTCCTGCTCCATCTGCCGGAGGATGATGGGGCTGAGGCTGGGCCGCCGCTTCTTTGCATTCTGCTCCAACTGGGCATCACTGGGAGGGAAAAAAGAGAGAGAGAGAGCAGCAAAGAGAAGAGGTGGGAGGGAAAGACGAGGTGAAAATTAAGTTCTGTAGAGTGATGGATGTGCTTGATTCATGAAGCTACAGGGACATTAATATCAGCCAGACAGATTGGAGACGTAAACTTTGCTTTTCCAGACCAATGTCACTCCTAAGTCATCCTTTGCAGTGAATATTCAATGCTTTCTTTTTCCTCATTTGACCCACTTGTTCTTTATCAGGCTGGTTGCGATGATCAAATCAAAAGACTGACTAGACAGAGATTTAAAGGGACTGTTTGCAACTTTTTAAGCGTATAAATGTACCGGGTCGGGACACATGCTCGCTCGCATGTGCGCGCTCGCGTGTTGCCGGCATCTCTCCTCCGCAGCCTGCTTGTCTTCACTCCACACTGCAGAAGAGTTAGTTTAGCTCTGAGAATATCTAGTGAATGTACAGTGGACGTTTGTGCAGAAATAAATGCTGCAGCTCCTCCAGACCAACAGAGGTTTCCCGTGTCTTGTGAAGTGACGGGGCTCCGCAGCGAGAAACGTTATCGTCTCCGACCGGGTGCCGGTGTCTCCCCTGTTCCCTCCGGCTGCGGTTGGAGACGGTAACGTTACTCGCTGCGAAGCCCCGCTGCCTTAGCCGGGGTTGAAGCGGCGGGGCTAAGGCAGGAAAAGCCAACACTAGGATCAGCATTGATTCATGGAGAGACCTTCGTCTGGTCAGCTAACATTACTGCCAAGCAGCTGAAATATAGAGTGATATTGTGGTTTTAGCTGACGTGTGTCGCCTCACTGTGTTGAGCGATGGTCGTTCAGGTGTATTTAGAGCGAGCACAAGCGCGAGCCCGACGCTGACTTTCGTCGACTTAACGGCCACAGGTGTTGCTGTTAACAAGCATTTCTGAAAGTTACAAATAGTCCCTTTAAGCTCAGCATCATCTGAAAACATGCAACTAATTAAATGTGTGAATTAAAAGCTGTCACTCACCTGAAACGGTGCTCATCAGGAGAGATGGCCTTCTTCACCGTATCCTTAAACACCGGGGATTTCTGGTACCGGCCGTACGAGTCCTGCAAAATACAGATAAACTCATCATGAATCGGTGCTTGTTTGATGATGGTGAGGATAGGCTTGTGGGAATTATAACGTCACCATTATTTTGTGTTTACAACCCCACCTCCTGGTGTGTTTACTGACCTTCTTCATGAGCATGTAGATGTGAGTTTGGGCTGGGTCCAGGACGTATCTGTGCGGGTGCTTCAGGCCCTTCACAGTGACTTCCATCGTCTTTCCGTCGATGTTGATCCACCGCGGTGCGCCGCGCGCCAGGAATGTCCTGTGATCAGGAAAGTGGAAGAAACAGACAGAAGTGCTGCACTTAAATACTAATTTGTGGTACTTTTACTTGACATGATTATGATCTTTTCATGCCACTCAAATATATTTCAGAGGGAAATGTTGTACTTTTTACTCCACTACAAATATCTGATGGCTATAGTTTAGAGCTGCAACGATTAATATTCAGTTATCAACTATTAAATTAATTAATTAAAGAAAAAACACCCCTAGTTTTTATCTATCGATCAGAAAGAATATTTAATAGATATTCTTTAAAAAACTAACAAAATATGCAAACTTATAAACATAAGTATGAAGTATTATTATTAAAGTATATCTATTAAATATTTTTCTGATCAATAGATAAAAACAATATCAACAATATATATAAAATGTCACATAATTTTATATATATTTTGTATCTATCGTTCAGAAAAAATATTTAAGATATACTTTAATTTTACATTTACATTTACATTTTTCGTCATTTTCTGACATTTTATAGACCAAACAACTAATCGATTAATCGAGAAAATAATCGACAGATTAATCGAAAATGAAAATAATAGTTAGTTGCAGCCTTAATCTAAATTGTAATAATATAAAACACAGAGAGCCAGCAAATATTTAGTATTGGTGCTTCATAAATTACTAAATTATTGATTTATTATCACTATCTCTATTCATTTTCTGTCAATGGACTAATTGATTAATAAAAAAAAAAAATGTTTTATGCATTAATATAAATTATGAGTAACATCCCTGGTGAGATTTTGAAAGAACAGTGCATGCAAATTGACAAATTGTCATTTTTCAAGCAATGATAATCAATTAATCGGGAAAATAATCGACAGATTAATCAATAATGAAACTAATTGTTAGTTGCAGCCCTACTATAGCTACTAGTTTGTCTACTAAAATGTCTTGTTTTGTCTGAATAACAATCCAAATCACAAAAATATTCAGGTTATGATGATATAAAACAGAGAAAGTCAGCAAATCCTCACATTGGAGAAACTGCTACCAGCGAATATTTGGCTTGATTCACTGAAATCATTAATCAACATCCATCAGAGAAGACTAATATATTCTACCCAGAGAATACATGAAGACATTACTTGTAGATGTGCTCAGCTTTCTCTCTCATCGTCGCAGCTTCACCCCACTTCAGATCTTCACAACCCTCCCAGAATGCCAAGTTCTCACCTTCAGGATAGAAAATAATAGAAACGGAAACTATTTTTAGCCTCCTCTAATGGCTGAAAAGGGAACATTGTACTCAGTAACACTTCTGCAATCAGTGCTGTGATCTAATTAAAATAACGAGCATCGTACCGCTGAACTCTTTCTTCAGGAAGAGTCTGAAATCATCTCGTCCTCGAGGGTCTGAGAGCAGCTCCGCGAAGCTGAACGTCCACCTCTCCACGCGCATCTTAGTTGGTATTTCCACACTGTTACACACACACACGAATAAAATGAACAAGTTATTCTAAATTATTCTCTGAATATAGATTATGCATATCGTCGTCAGCTGACTCACGTGGGCATGTTCAAGGTCCAGTACGTGATGTCATCGGTGACCCAGGGGTTGCTGGGAAGACACCCGGCGAGGAACGGGTCGTGGCTGTGATAGGTGGCGCTGTACTTCACCAACCTGCAAGAACAGGGAGAAAGATTTTATGGCTGCAACTAACGATTATTTTCATTGTTGATTAATCTGTTGATTATTTTCTCGATTAATCGATTAGTTAGTTGTTTGGTCTATAAAATGGATGTTGATTAATGATTTCGGTGAGTTTTCAAGCCAAATATTCTCTGGTAGCAGATTTTCCAATGTGAGGATTTGCTGACTTTCTCTGTTTTGTATCATCATAAACTGAATATTTTTGTGTTTTGGATTGTTATTCAGACAAAACAAGACATTTTAGAAGTTTTTTCACAATTTTTTTTTTTACATTTCGTAGACAAACTAGTAACTACAGTAGGGCTGCAACTAACAATTAGTTTCATTGTTGATTAATCTGTAGATTATTTTCCCGATTAATTGATTATTATTGCTTGAAAAATGACTTATCTCTCAATATGCATGCGCTGCTCCTTCAAAACCTCATCAGGGATGTTACTCATAATTTATATTAATGCATAAAACATTTTTTTTTGTAGTCCATTGACAGAAAATTAATAGAGATAGTGATAATAAATCAATAATTTAGTAATTTATGAAGCTCAAATACCAAATATTTGCTGGCTTTCTGTGTTTTATATTTTTATAATTTAGATTAAGGCTGCAACTAACTATTATTTTCATTTTTGATTAATCTGTTGATTATTTTCTCAGTTAATCGATTAGTTGTTTGGTCTATAAAATGTCAGAAAATGGTGAAAAATGTCGATCCGTGTTTCCCAAAGCACAAGATGACGTCCTCAAATGACTTGTTTTGGTGGTTGGTTGTGCTTAGCTCCACCAATGGGTGATGTCATACGTTCACTTCTTATATACAGTCTATGTGATAACAGGATAACAAGTCACTGAACCGGTCCTGCATTTGCCATCAGTCAGTGGAGATGCTATTTTGAGACACTTTATGATGTAACCAATCTAAAGTGACTGTTTGTCACAGATACAAGCAGACTGGGAATACGATGGACCAGCTTACGCGCCAATGGACACCGATGACTTCACTCTGGGCCTCATGATGGACTGCTGGGTGAAGATCATCTACAGGGAGGCAGAAGAGAGATGGCTGCTATAAAAATATGTCAGGAAAACAGATCTGTCTCTATGGATCAGTGATGGTTAACACAACTGTTAGTGGGGAAAAGTCATAGAAAGAGTGGACGATAAATTCTAACTCACGATTCTCTCGTAGAAGTCGGGTGTATTGGCCTGGGGAAGAAAACATATTAAATGTTACATTACAGATTACGTGTCATATCACAAAATAATCTACATCTAAATCTCCACAGACAAAGAGGGTTATTGTGGTTATTTGTTTGTGTACGTGTGTTTTCTAACCACCATTGTGAGGTTTGGACCCTTGAGACTGAGGACATTTTGGATCATCAAAGGGCTTTTTTGAGGATTAAGACTTGGTTTTGTGGCTAAAAGACTACTGCCTCGATTTAGCACTGCACTCCTATAACAATGACTACGCTTACATGCAATCTAATGTTCCACTATTATTCTGAATATGACAATATTCTGAATTTGATACGGGTCATGTAAACATCATATTCTGTTTGGATATTCTGAATTATTCCAAATGGAGCATTTTCCAATTAAAACATGTGGGATATGCTGATATTATTCAGGTTTTAGGAGCATTCTTTAGACATGAATACAGCACATTCAGAATATGCATCTCAATTGGGGTTTTCACATCAGTTTGAGACGCACGGCCTCTTGCCTGTTTACGTCTAGCTCTGTGCGTTGAACACAAACCAACTAGCCGACAGTTTGCAGAGATGCACGCCCAAAAGAAAAGCTCACATTTCTGGTCGAAAAGAGAAACACACCTACTTTTTAAACATTATGAAAGACTTGGATATCAACAGGTTTTTGGATATGCACAAATATCACAACGTTTTCAAGAAGGTGGTTGAAGGAATGAAAGAGGGAGGCTGTGTTTGCACGGTTGAATAAGTCCTCCACTGGTTACGTTACTCGCAGTATGAACGGCTGCATGGGAACAGGAATATTAGTGCCATTAACCATATAAACAGCTTAGTAGGGATATTGTCTATTTTGGAATAGATGCAAAAAACAGAATATTTTGTGCATGTAAATGTAGTCATTGTTAGATTCACGATGGACAGTTTTAAAAAAGTTCAACATTGATGCTGCAGAACTACATTACCCACAATGCAACTCTATTAGCCAATATAGCCTCTAGCCTCTAGGCTCAAGCACAGATGAGGAGCGGGCTCCAGAGGTCGTGTAAACTCTTTTCTTTCTAACCCCACACCTCCAGAATTATTTCATTTTCAAACTTGTCATCTTCAACCACAACCCCACGCTGACTCATCACATCTCATTTATCAAACTTCACACAGCTCCCTCTCTGGAGCTACTAAAAGGCTTTACGCAACCTTTTTCATACATGCAGCAGTTCTCCCTATAAGACCTGTAAACTGGTTTTGATGTGTGAAATGGTCAAGGTTAGAGAGAGGACGTAGGGAATGCATTGTGTCAAGTACAAACATGAGGGTTGTGTGTTTATGTGTGTGTAGGTGCTCATAACCAGTTTAAAAAGAGAGCCATGGGAAAGGCCTGCAGAAGAGAAGAGAAGAAAAAGAAAAGAGAAGTTAGTTTTAGTAAAAGAGAAGTGAAATGATTGAAACAGCAGACAGGGAAAGGGAAAGGGAAAGGGAAAGGGAAGCACCTGGCTCCATGCATTAAAGCCTCTTATTGAATATAAGCTGATTATGTTCATACAGGTCACACAGAGACTCACCTGTTACCTCGTCTTCGTTAGGATCTATTAGTCGATCCAGTCCGTAGTCCATGGCGCTCACTGTCCCTGGCTACACACACACACACACACACACACACACACATCAACAATTATTTCACAATGTGTGTTCACCAAAGGACCCATTAATTAAAGCAGATGGCTGTTTTATAATGCTAATCACAGGCTGTTTATGTGTCACACTTCTCTCAACCATCTCAGGCAACAAGAGGCCGGTCACGTGTAAAATGTGATTTTGTGGATTCACTGTTCGACATTAATGTGTTTGTTTCCAGCAGAAATGTATTGACTTGAAACCACATTTACCAGCAGGATAAATCTGTCCTTTGATTATATTATCTTAGATAGAAAACTGACTTTGACTTTAAGGACTAAAAGGATGAGTCAGTGTACAGTATGTCAAGACAAAAGAAAGTTATAGAAAGAAAAATAATGCATCTCAAGAAAAAGTGTAAACATTTTCTGCCAGAGGAAGATCTTTACAGATCGAAACGTTGCCTTAAAAGAGAAATAAACAGTTTATTTGGAGCTAGTGTGCAGACCTCCTTTGTGCCAAACATTTTCTGTGGAGGAAAAAGTGAAGCACTTAAAAGCAAGTTTCTGTAATATTTGGGGAAATACGCTTCTTCACTTTCTTGCTGAGCGTTAAATACGAAGATCGATACCACTCTCATGTCTGTATGTTTGTTACAGAGAAAGAGCCACAAGGTGATTATCCTATCTTAGCATAAAGACTTGAAGGGAGGGGAAACAGCTAGCCTCGTTGTCTGCCAAGTATTAAAAACAATACAAGAATTCACATACAACTATTTCTTTAAGTGTTCGCTCTATATTTAAAGTGGTGCTTCTGTTTTATTTGATGCTTCCTCCGGCTCTCTAAGCATTTCAAAATTAGACAATGTGACTCTTGAAAAACAACAACACAATCTTCCTCTTGAAACAAATGAAAGTTTAATTTTTAAGCAATAAAAAAGCATAATTTTTCAGGGTTTTGCTGCTACAGCTTTAATTGGTCTGGTATGACCAGTTAGCTTAAAGGAAGCACACTTTAGATAGATGTTGCTGTATAACTGATCAGGCTGTTCTCCGTTTGTAGCTATAACTACGAAAAAGTAATGCACTGTAATTTATATATATTCCACAAAATCAATTTGTATGTAATCCAAGTAATTGTGAAACAGGAAGTATTAAGAGCGGCGAACGTTGTGGGTCCAAAAACATCGGACTTCCGCCCAGGAGAACGTTGTTAGTACCCCGTGTGAAACCACAAGTCAACGTTGATTTATTTGTCACGTAACTTTCGTACTTAATTTACACCACTTCTGGAGTTATTTTAATCCAAACCTAACTAAGTAGTTTGTTGCCTAAACCTAACCAAGTTGTTTCCTGTGAAGACAGACATTTTCTTTGAAAAGACTGTGTGCTTGTAACGAGCTGAAATTGAGACGTGTTGCTGGACATTCATAAGAAAACGCACAAAAAATTAGGAATCATTTTTCGTAAGATATCATACGAGCTGTTGTAAGAGGATACGTTGAACTGATCAGCTGAGTCGGGTCACTGACTTTATGACTCTTCTCTACTTGTGCTTCTGTTATGTTTTCAGTAATTGTCACTTAATGTCTTGAACTTTTGCAGTTCAGCAAAAGTTGCATTTAAAAGTTAATTAAAAGGCTCGCTTTAAGTGCCCATTAAGTACAGTGCAAACAACAGACTACTCATGGCAGCTTCATTTTATTTTGCTTACAGTAGTAGAAACCAACAAGTACACCAGCTGAGCTGTTAATAGGCTCCAAGTCACACAATTTGACCTGAAATAATAAACATCTGGGCCTCGTGGGCAATTAAATCACCACAAACCCACTGATTCATGGTGAACCTTCAGTCTATCAGGGACCCTGGGAGGTGGGGAGGTTAGCCTCCAAGCCCGGTCAGTAAACAGTCTGAAACTCAAGACTCACAATGCCGCCCGCAAGCACGAGGTGCAAACCGCTGCGCCTCATTCTCCTACGCAGTGTGAAATATTAATCAGCGGTGCCCTTTTCCTCTGACTGGACATGATCACATAATGAGGCATCATGGGTAGAGATAATGAGATACCCCGGGAAGTATTGAGGTGGAGTGCAATTTATTTTCAGACGTCTCTGTCTGCTGGTTATCCACTGATATACATTAAGCTGTTTCCTGTGTGTGCATGATAGCTATCTGTGTGTGTGTGTGTGTGTGTGTGTGTGTGTGTGTGTTCTCACCGGAGGTCTGTGAACCACCCAGTACGCTCTCTCCTGGCAGTCAAACACCACACGGTCCGGTTTCTTCCGCTCCTTCGCAGCCCTAAAAGTCACACACAAACACGGAGCATCGTAACGTCATCTTGGCCTTACACCTGAGCGACGTCCTTGAGTTTCTCAAACACCTACCTGTACTGTTCTTTAGCCTGCATCACTATGAAATCCCATTTATGATTCATCCACTTGTGAAGACGGTTATAATGCTCCTGAGGACATAAAATAAACACCTCAGTAAACGCCGGGAGACAAAATGAATCACACTCATTTACCGTCTCGTTCTCACCTGCTCGTGCATCTCCAGGATTCCTTTCTTGCGTATGTTTCTCTTCGCCAGGTAGATTGCTTCAATAATGAAACAGGAAGTGTGAGTGTTGGTGACACAGGATGTGAGATAAAAAATGTGTACGACTCAAGTCACACTCACCATAATCTGTATCCTCAACAGGCCACTGCTGTGTGGGCCAGAAGTACGGCGTCTTGGAAGGACAAAAGTTACAAATGTTATTTGTGATTTATTTGTTACAGACCAGAAAATTTGCTCAGGAACCAAAAGCAAAACAATTTGAGGTTTTACATCAGAGAAAATAATAGTGACCAGCGAACACTTTTCTCTTTGTGTCTGCCTTTTTTCTCTCTATCCTCTGACGGTAAACAATTTTACAAGCAGAGCAGTTACGCAGAAATGTGCGTAAAGAAAATGTGATTTTAAAAGCTGGAATGACCTCAGTTCCTCAGTGAAGCTTCATTTAGCTCCCTAATTGTCAGGTCAATATGATTATAGCATAATTAAAGCCAGCAAATGTTGACTAACGTAGTAATATGTGTTTTCATCAGCATTCAGCTTTGATTGCCTCGGAGGAAAACACACATTGCATCAAAACTTCATTCCTTGCACCGAGTGGAAAAACTGCTCATGGATTAATATTAAATGTAGTAGAATAAAAATGATAAAGACACGTAATATAGCCTATTAATAATTTTACCAAAAAAGTTTATTTAACAATTTTAGAAAACTTATTGTATTTCATTGCAGGATGTCCAGTTTCTCAACAAAATGTGTATCCTTGCGGCCTAACAACACAACACACATGGAATTAATTTCCTTTCTTATAACACATTTGAAGTCTTTTGTCTTCTGTTTGCGGTCGTGTCTAGAAGGCAACCTTGCAAAAACATGCAAAAAACTCTCGTGAGACTCACTGCCCAACGACCTATCCTA
Source organism: Sebastes fasciatus (assembly GCF_043250625.1). Classification (NCBI taxonomy): domain Eukaryota; kingdom Metazoa; phylum Chordata; class Actinopteri; order Perciformes; family Sebastidae; genus Sebastes; species Sebastes fasciatus. The sequence goes on from NC_133814.1 coordinate 22,570,354, forward strand.
ACCTTAACTATTCAAGGTCAATGCCTGACCTTAACCATCTCGCAAGTGTCTCCCAAACTGCGGGTTACCGTCTAGAGACGACCATTTTCTACTTGTTGTTCAGTTCTTCACTGCCTTTGTTGGCACATTCCTATTTTGCACATTACCTCATAACTGTTGTGCATCCTCTTGTAAATGCACGATGCAAACAAAAATGGGGACCAACTCGGGAAAACATTGTTCGCTGTTTGTGGTTAAAAACTCCAAAAGGCACCTTTAAAGTCGCTTTAAAAATTTCTAAGGGAGGCAGCTTCCCTAAGTCTGAGGTTTAGAAACGTGGTGTGTTTACCTGGAAGCGATAGAGGGATGCATCTGGTTTGATCACTAAGCGTTTGTGGTCTTGTAGAGGGTAGATGTATCCTAACGCCACCAGCATAGAGCCGAAACTCCTCGCCTCTGGAGACAACAGACGGAGAGTCAGCTGACATACTTTATTATATTTTACAGTATGTAAATATATATGAATGGCATCAGCTCACCTTGTGCGTCTATTTGCAATCTGTCCGCTAACCACGCAATTATGTCTTCGCCTGAGGAGGAAAGATGGAAATGATGGAGGTCAGAGGTGACAGAATATTCACCACCATGTTAGAAAAGCAGCTCTGACAGCGAACATCAAGAAATGAGTGTTTGTGTGTGTCGAGAGGTAGGCGGCTTCTGAATGCCTAAAGACTCCGGATACAACGATGCTGACGCTGCTGTCAACAGCCTGTGAGTCTCTACGGGGGATGTGGAGGAGGAAGCACAGCAGGAGAGGAGAGGAGAGGAGAGGAGACGAGACGAGACGAGACGAGACAAGAGGAGAGGAGAGGACAAAAGGAGGGGAGAGGACAGAATGAGGGGAGAGGAAAAGAAAGGAAACGATGGAGTGAAAAGGATTGAGTGAGGAAAGAAAAAGTGAGGAAAAGAAAGGAAAGGAGAGATGAGGTGAGGTGAGGAGATAAGAGAAGGGGAGAGACAGGAAAGGGAAAGGAGTGGAGAGGAATGGGAAGGGAAGGAAAGGAAAGGAGGGGAGAAAAGAGGAGAGGAGAGACAAGAAAGAAAGGGAGATGAGAGAAAAGGAAAGGAGAAAAGAAGAGAAGAGGAAAGAAACTAAAAGGAAGGACAGAGTGATCAAGGAGAGGAAAGGAGAATAGAGGAGAGGAAAGAAAAGGAAAGGAGGGGAGATAAGAGAAGAGGAGGGACAGGAAAAGAAAGGAAAGGATGGAGTGAGGAAAGGAAAGGAGAGATGGGGTGAGGAGAGGCAAGGAGGAAAGGAGAGGAAAGAAGAAAAGAGGGGAGGATATGACAGGAAAGAAAAGGAGAGGAGAGGAATGGGAAGGAAATGAAGGAGGGGAGAAAGTAGGAGAGGAAATGCAGGGAAGGAAAGAGGATAGAAAGAAAGAAAAGGATATGAGAAAAGAAAAGAGGAAAGAAATGGAAAGGAGAGGAAGGACAGAGTGATCAAGGAGAGGAGAAAAGAGGAGAGGAATGGAAAGGAAAGGAAAGGAGAAAAGAGGAGAGGATATGAAAGGGAAGAAAGGGAGAGGAGAGGAATAAGAAGGAAAGGAAAGGAGGGGAGAAAGTAGGAGAAGAGATACACAAAAGGACAGAGAGAAGGAAAGGAAAGAGAAGAGGGGGAAAGAAAAGGAGAAAAGAGGAGAGACAGGAAAGAAAAGGAGATTTAAAAAGAGAGAATAAAGAAGAGAATCTGTTTGTTTGGTTTCATTCATTCAGCTTCAAAGATTCAAAGCTCACGAATGACGTACAAGTCTAGGTTTCCTCTCCTCCTCCTCCTCCTCCTCCTCCTCACTGTCTCTCTGTTGTTCTCTTGTTTCTGTCTCTGTTACTTGCTCTTTTCCTCTCACCCGCTCTATCATCATCCTCCTCCTCCTTCACCTCCTACTTTTTTCCCTCTCCCCGACTCGGAGACTGCGGGGGTTGTCATGGAGATTAAATCTGTAGCTCTCCAGTTTGAGCCCGGAGCTCTGGTATCCTCCAGTGAGACTATGCAGGCACAATCACTCAGCCAGACGCTGAACAACATGTGTGCTACTGCATGAGTGTGTATGAGAGTGTGTGTGTGTGTGTATATGTGTGTGAGAGGGTGTGTGTGTGTGTGTGTGTGTTTACCAGTGATGGCGTGTGGTATCGTTGTGATAACCAGTCTCTGAGGCTGCGACTTCACTCCTGTTTTGGGGTCCTGCATCTCCAGCAGCACCTTCTCCGCCTGCAGAGAAACATCATTAAGGGGGTGAGAGGAGGTTACCACGACAACTGATTGTGAGTTGCAGGGGTCACCATGCCAACAGGTTGCTTTGACAACATGTTTTATGGACGGGGAAATCAGGGCAGCACGTATCATTTATGGGTAAAAAAAGTATTTGTGGATGAAATAATTCACTGTAGGACATGGTGGTGGTAATTATCATCATGAACAACATCCCTGTTTTTCTGTTTAATAAAAGATTTGGAAAAAAATGGCATATAATTGCCTCTCATAGATTTGAAACCTCTGAGGCAAATAGTCCCTCTGGGATATTAAAGCTATCGACGCTTCTAATCAATACTTCCTATTAGGCAAATGCTGCATGATTTAGTGGCTCTCTCAGTGCTACTATTCTAAAAAAACTGCAATACAGTTGAGTCGCCTTAAAAGGTGCTATTGATGACATTCAGCCACTAGATGTCGTATTCTCCTTCCCCCCTTTCCACTGCATTTACTTCACAACAAGTCGTTGCCGGACACTTAACATCAATCTCAGCCATTTATCCGTTTTTTTCAACACTAAAAAAAGGAGCATACACTGTACGATTTTAGCCTGATTCTGGCCCGAATTTTGAGCCGCACGACTCATTTTAGAGTCGGACCGAATTTCAGCTTCGTCGGGCGTCGTTTGCCTTGCAGTGTACAGGGGGAACCGAGGACCGATTAACTCCTCCCGACCAGCTGTCGGACAGTCAGATGAATTTCTGATGTCAGAAATTTTGGTCGTCCGACTACAGGCTCTTGTACAGTTGATGCAGAACCAGGAGCCGATTCCCCAAAGTCAGCGCCTTTTTTCTGCTTTTCTTACAGTAATCAGAGCGTAGCTATCAAGATAACAATGTACAATAGATCTAGTAAAACGTAGTTTATCTCCAATTCTTTCTGCAAAATGGACAAGCCATACTGTCCACATCTAGCCTCCATATACACTGGCCTCTTTTTTTTTTTTAGACGTTCAAGCAGACAGGATGGCACAGATGATTGTTAGCGTTGTCACCCGTACAGACCTTTACTAGCAAACAAACTATACCTGCCTCGGAGCTTTCAAACAAGTCCTTATTGACAACTGTCAACAGCCAGAAGCCGTGTTTTTTTTCTATTTTACACGTACAGTATGAGCAAATAAATCGTAAGCTTTGGCTTTACATCGCAAACAATCTACTCGTACAGTAAGAGTAGGAGTTACACAACATTTCTAAAATCGTACAGTGTATGCCCAGCTTTACTGATGACCCAGAGATACCACGTGATACCATCATCATTTTGTTATTGGCTCACAAGCCTTGCTAGAAGTGGGAACCAAACGTCAAATACACAGAGATAAACATTCATTTTGGACCCGCCAAAACTTTTTTAAATGATTAATTCATTTTGGGGGGTTTTTTCCAGGAAAAGACGTATTTTTATTCAGCCTTTCTAAAGGCTCTGTAGATGTTTTTGTTTTGTTTTTTTAAATATTCGTTTGCATAAAAATGTTGTCAATAAGACGTTTAACGCTGCATTTAAACAAGGGGAGAGGTGAGATCAGAGGTTTGTTTCATGCCCTGATCGCTTGGCTTTTGTTTGGCTTGTGTGGGAGGCAGTGCGGTGAGTCACTGCCCTCTAAACAGTTATCATATCATCAGATCCCCAACAGTTCAGGTGTGAACTGGAAAGCAAGAAATCATGCAGTACATTAATTCAGTTTGTGTGAAAGTGTGTGTGAGAGAGAGGTAGAGAGAGAGCGAGAGAGGTGGAGAGTATGCAGCATGACTCCCGGGCCTGTTTGAAGTGGCTTTGTGCTTTGAAGTCATCCTGGAGAGGTTGTAAGCTCCAGGCTGAGCCGGACCAAAGTGGGCTTTCATGGAACAAAACACAAAAGTTCTCCTGGAAAAATGAGTTAGCATTCTCCTGGAGAGCAGCACATTGTGAGTGCTGCATGCATACAATAGAAAGATTTTCCTAACGTCTTAATTATTTCCTGCATAATTTTCCCTAATGCCAAAAGTTCAACTCCACTGTGATGAATTATCCAGCTCCTGAAGTGGATAAAAATGTGAAATGTGAGATGATGAATCGACTGTTCGGCGGTTGTTTGTCCAACACACAGTGCCTGGATTACTTCTCTCCAGCGGCTGGAAGCACTGATACTGATCCAGGCTTAATGCTTATTAAACTGAATGACCTTATCACAGTGAAAAGGTTGCAAGAAAACACAGTCTAACATTTAGTGTGACAGACAAACAGAGTGCCCACTGCAACAAAGATGACATTTGTTTGTTGTTTTGATGTCTTGTCATTTTGTTACATGTATTTCTGAATGATTGTCTTATGAAATTATTATTTTTTCTGCATGCATAATTGAAACATATCTGTTTTGTTGCATTCTGTAGTCCAAATGGTACCTGTGAGCTTTGGTAAATGGGGAAAAGGTTGCAAGAAAACACAGTCTAACATTTAGTGTGACAGACAGACAGAGTGCCCACTGAAACCAAGATGACATTTGTTTGTTGTTTTGATGAATGATTGTCTTATGAAATTATTATTTTTTTCTGCATGCATAATTGAAACATGTAATATTTGTTATCTGTTTGGTTGCATTTTGTAGTCCAAATGGTACCTGAGCTTTGTTACTTTGCAAAAACCTAACAAATGAACAAAGATGGCATTTGTTTGTTGTTTTGAGGTCTTGTCTTTCTGTTACATTTATTTCTGAATGATTGTCTTGTTAAAATTATAATTTTTCTGCATGCATAATTGAAACATGGCATATTTGTTATCTGTTTTGTTGCATTCTGTAGTCCAAATGCCACCTGTGAGCTTTATTGCTTTGCAAAAAAACTAATAAATCTATACACTCGAAGCATCTGAATTCCTCTGAGGACCTGCAGAGAATACAAATTAAATGCATTTTATAAGTGCAAATGCCAGGGTTTATCTGGGTACAGCAGCCCACTACAGCCCAAAGCATTGCGTTGGAGAACCTATCTATAGGTGCGTCTGCAGGTACAGTCTGCAAGCCTGTGCAGGGCTGTGATCATCATCAGTGATTGTTAAAAGGATAACCTACCTTCCTGAGGCAAGCCATCCGTGGTCGATACCTCTGTCCATGATCCCGGAGAGCGTTTCTAATGGTCATGGTGTCTAATGTTGTTCACACACGCATGCAATGCCACTGTCGCCTGTGAGCCCCTGTGTCGTGTGGGGATGCTTGAGGGGAAGTGAAATGATAGCCACTGATGCTGCATTCAAGTGCTCTCCATAAGCTTATGCATAGAAAGTGGGAAATTGCATAAACGCTATCATTTTTCGCATTAAAGTGATATTATTATTACATTTATTTTAACACACTTAGAGTATGTAATAAAAACGAACTACAGAAATGCAGAATATCAACCAATTGCATAAAATTATGAAACAAAGTCCCAAATAATACAAATTCAACACTTTAATCAACAAATATTAACAACTATTCTGTGTAGTCACCTGATAAATGCCCAAAAGACTCTACTCACTCACTACTAACAGAAAATCAAGGCTTTCCAGTCTGCATTTCCCCTTTTTATTGACCTTTTAAAGTGCGTTCAAGTACAAATTCTCATATTTCCAACAGCCTATAAAGGCAGCATAACTAAAGAGAGAGCGGGGGAATCAACCAATCAGAGCGCGGCATTTTCTATCAGTTATGGTCATTACCAAAGTGAAACAGCAGAGGGCGACATTACACCACCGGTGCTGTTATCAAAAGTTAACTCATAATATCATACATTATATCGTTAGTTAAACACAGTACGGAGCGTTTAAATGTAGTTTCACGTCCGTAAAAATTAGCGTTTTGATTATAAATCGTGATATGTGTCGTTTTGCGACCGTTAAAGCTGGTTTTTAACTGTAAATTCAAACTTCAACTGCCAATATTCAAACTTAAACTGCCATATGTCCACATAAACTTAGCAGAGGGCGACATTACACCACCGGGGAGCCGTTATCACTCAAAGTTAACGTTTTTACAAAGTTAACTCATAATATTATACATTATATTGTTAGTTAAACATAGTGCGGAGCGTTTAATGTAGTTTCACGTCCGTAAAAATTTGCGTTTTAATTATAAATCGTGATATACGTCGTTTCGTGACCGTTAGGCTGATTATTAACTGTAAATTCAAATTTAAACTGCCAATATTCAAACTTCAACTGCCATATTTCTACATAAACTTAGCAGAGGGCGACATTACACCACCAGCGGTGCCGTTATCAGTCAAGGTTAACGTTTTTTACAAAGTTAACTCATAATATTATACATTATATTGTTGGTTAAACACAGTACGGAGCGTTTACATGTAGTTTCACGTCCGTAAAAATGAGCGTTTTAATTATAAATCGTGATATATGTCGTTTCGCGACCGTTGAAGCTGATTATTAACTGTAAATTCAAACTTCAACTGCCGTATTTCTACATAAACTTCGTGTAATTGTATCTGTGTGTTTCAGGACATGTATACGGTAAAATGTTACAATTTTAAGAGTCAATAATAGATAAATAGCGACGCATAAAGTGAGTTAAGATTGATGGTAAACAGTCAGCAGCACTACTTCCTGAGTTTAGATAAGGCCTATAGAAGGAGGCTAGGACACGGGTCTTGGGGTGATGGGTATGACGCATGCGCAGTGTAACTCATTTTATTTCAAAATGACAGTATCCATAGTAACAGCAGAAAACATTAAAAACAAAGAGTTTTGCCAAACATAAAAGGACAACAGAAATGAAACAAAACTAACATAAAATAAAAAAAATAAAAACACAATTAAAAAAAGTAAATAAATAATAATAAAAAAAGACCATGCGAGAGTATGACAATAATTTCACTTAAAAACTTTAACGATATTGCATACATACATTGTTTTCATTGCTTTTTTGCTTTGTGAGGAAGAAATTGTTGACAGATATAATTCCATTTCTTTCATAAATACAAAGAAATTAGTTTTTTTTTATTGGTAAATTTACACAAAATGCATTACTGTCATTGTCACTGTAACCATAGCAACCAAATATAATATTTCTATAGTACAGTCCAAAAATCTGAGAAAATGTTAACAAGTATAAAATTATTGACATCTTTCCACAATTCACAAATTTTCCACAATTCACAAATTTACAGGACCAGAATAAATGAGAGCAAGTTTCAGGATGTGATTTGCAGAATGAACAATTTACATCTATATGTCACTCTTTAACTTTTGTAAGAAATGTTTCACTGGATAGAATCTGTGGATCAACTTAAATGACACCTGTTTTACCTTTATTTGTTAAAAGGAACTTTTGCGATAAGGACCAAACTTTCTTCCAGTCAATATCACTAAAAAAGTTACTCAAGTTGGGTCGTGTGTTACGATTGGCTCATATTTCATATACATAAATCCAATTTTGGAAAATCTAAACCTTCATTTTTTGTATTTGAACATGAAACCAAACAATACATTAAATTGATTCTCTCCTCCGAAAACAAAAAAAGCTATTAAGATGGTAACTTTATGCACCTCCTTTAATATATTTATCTAAATGTTTATTTTCCCTGGCTTTGTACTTGTAAGCTGTTTATCCACTTGCATCTGTTATTTTGTCTTGTTGGTCCTTTTACAGTTTTGCACATGTCTTTGTAAAGAGAAACCTGGATGACCAGTTTTTGAAATAAAGGCAATAAAAAAAAAAAGTGTAGGCCAGATTTTACTGCGCATGTGCAATGCCCCCGGCGATTTGACGTGTTGATGAGGCGTGTCCCATCCTCCTTCCCTAGGCCTTGAGTTTAGGGAAGGGGCTTGGTCCCGTGCTGATTATTGCCTGTAAATTCAAACTTTAACTGCCGTATTTCTACATAAACTTCGTGTAGTTGTATCTGTGTGTGTCAGGGTAAAATGTTACGCTTTTAAGAGTCAAAAAAGACATAAATAGCGACCTATAAAGTGAGTTAAGATTGATGGTAAACAGTCAGCAGCACTACTTCCTGAGTTTAGGCAAGGCCTATGGAAGGAGGCTAGGACACGGGTCTTGTGTCACGGGGTACCGCGCATGCGCAGTGTAACTCAAGCTGGGGTCTTTTTTTTTATTTTTTATTATTGCCTTTATTTCACAAACTGGTCATACAGGTTCAATTACAAAGACGTGCAAAACTGTAAAAGGATTTTTTTTAAACAGCTTACAAGTACAAAGCCAGGGAAAATAAACATTTAGATAAATATATTAAAGGAGGTGCATACATTCAAATACAAAAAATGAAGGTTTAGATTTACTAAATTTGGATTTATGTATATGAAATTTAGCTAAGAGAATAATCAGATTGATAATATAATGTTCTTTGATTTTACTGTTACCTTCATGGAAACCAAACAAAACCTTCTCTAGACATAGAATAAAATCAGGGTCAATATTATCAATAATGAATCTACTCAAGTCCTTCCACGATTGGCTCAATTTCATTGGGTCATTGAGAAAAAATCTATTAGTAGTACCCAAGGTCAGAACAAAACATGGTGAGACCGCTTTTAGCTGCTCAACTGTGGAACAAACTTCCAGATGAGATCCAAGATGCACCAACAATGGCCACTTTCAAATCTAGACTCAAGACCAAACTGTTCTCAGACGATTTTCTTAATTGATCAAATGCTGCACTTTACTGTCTTTTGATTGTTTTTATTATCCTTTTAATTTTTTTTCTTTTAACCTATACTTTTATATTCTTTTATTCGTTTTTATGTTTTATCTTGCTTTTATATATATATAAAGCACTTTGAATTGTCTTTGTGTATGAATGTGCTATATAAATAAACTTGCCTTGCCTTGCCTTCCAGATTCTACTGCGCATGTGCAATCCCCCTTAAAGAGATGACGTGTTGATGACGCGTGTCCCTACCTCCTTTTATAGGCCGTGAGTTTAAGGGAAGGGGCTTGGTCTCGTGCCCGCGCCCCCGCGAGAACGCGCATCAAAAATTAGCATCGATGAAGTTTGTGCGAACATGGCGGATTTCCTGCCGACCAGGTCCTTGCTCAAAGTTTGTCTGCCCGTCTGCCTGCTGAACAGCGGCGAGGTGGAGCAGCTCCGCAAGTCCAAGGAGATCGACCGATGTCTCAGCCGGGAGAAAACGTACGTGAAGCGACTGGTGAAGATCCTGCTGCTCGGAGCCGGAGAGAGCGGCAAGTCCACTTTCCTCAAACAGATGCGGATCATCCACGGCCAGGACTTCGACCAACGAGCCAGGGAGGACTTCAGAGCCACGATCTACAGCAATGTGATCAAAGGTAACCTCCAGTAACAACCAGGAGACGAGATAAAGACGACAGAAAGACGATAAAACATGTTAAAAAGTTCCCACATCTGTTTCAGCAGCACACATAAACAGTCTACATCTGCTGGCACACCCATATCACCAGGGTTCATCTGAAATATCACTGTTTTAACTCTTCACAGCCGTGTGGCTTTAATATATTTAACTTTTTAAGTTTGTTTCATAACCATACACTAGCTAGTAGTTTCAAATAGCCATCGGCATGTTTTAGTTGCTCAACAACTCACATAGGGATGTAGCTAATGGAGGGTAAACCCACCAGTGTGCTCTGTAAGGTGTTCCTGTTTTTCCACTCTTTGTATGTACAGGGAGTACTCTGCACTACTATACTATAGTATGTAGTGTAAACAAAACCTCCTTATAATGCAGTCAAATTAAGTAATACCTCTCTGACTGGCTTCAAATTGGAAGAATTTAATTTAATTTTTTTAAATAAATAAATATATATATATATATATTTTATATTTATATATGTATATATATAGATATACATATTTATATTTATATAATAATAATAATATATATTTATAATATATATATATTTTATATATATATATTATATAATATATATTATAAGCTTTATTTGCAAGATCAGGTGTTGCTGTGTGGTCAGTTATTATTACAGAAACATTTATAAATTAATTTAGATCATTGGAAAATCTGCACAAATATATGTGATATAGGTTGATCTTGTGCCTTAAAATAATCAAGTCAAATCAGATATGCAAACTTGGAAATGTAAGAATAAAGCATTATTAAATTTAATAAAAAATTGATCCATAGATAAAATAATATCTGGAAATATAATAACCAAAATAGTTCAACAGATTACTGTCTGTTGATTGATTAACTAATTAATGGACTAATCAGTCCAGCTATGCAGTTATCTGTATGTATATAAAAATATGTGTAGTCCTGTGTCTGTTATGCATACACTGACCTGTAAATAAGGAAAACGATTTTTTTCTATATTATATATTATATTTTTATATATATGCAAACTTGTAAACATAAGACTACATTATTATTATTATTATTATTATTAAATATAAATATATATGTCAAATATTTTTCTGATCAATAGATAAAAAATATCTTTAAAATGTCACATCATTTTCTCCAACATGCTTATTTTTTCGAACCAACAGTCCCAATCTCAAAGATATCTAATTCAGAGCGATTATCGATTAGTCGCCAACTATAATTAATTAATTAATCACCAACTGTTTAATAATCTATTAATCAGTAACTACAACAAATCTTTGCAGCTATACATTAATCTGTATGTATATAATCTGTATGCATGTGTAGTCCTGTGTCTCATCTAAATAAGGAATCATGTTTTTAAAAAACAACAATATACTATCTTGTAAACGCAAAAATGAAGTATTATTGTTAAAATATATATATATTTAAAAAAAAAAAAAAAAGCTGCAGCGATTAATCGATTAGCTGTCAACTACTAAATAAATCATCAACTATTTTGATAATCAATTAATCAGTTTGAGTAATTTTTTAAGAATGAAAAGTCTAAATTTCTCTGATTCCAGCTTCTTGAATGTGAATATTTTCTGGTTTCTTTCCTCCTCCATGACACTAAACTGAATATCTTTGAGTTGTGGACAAAACAAGTGAGGATGTCATCTTGGGCTTTGGGAAACACTGATCGGCATTTTATAGACTAAACAACTAATCGATTAATCGAGAAAATAATCAACAATAAAACTAATCGTTAGCCCTGCTGCTACATCACTCTAGTCAGACTAAACAGGTTTGTAGGACACCTGTTATTTTTGGTTGGCATGCAGTTCACCGGCTCTTCTGGTCTCTCTTCCACCTCAGGCCTGCTAGATTTTAACACAGCGGGCCTCTCTTACTGAGATAATCTCCACTTCCTCTCCAGGTGTACGTGTGCTGGTGGACGCCCGGGAGAAGCTGCACATCCCGTGGGGTGACCCGGACAACCAGAAGCACGGGGACAGCCTGATGGCGTTCGACACCCGGTCGGCTAAGATGGCCAGTGGGCTGCTGGAGACGTCCGTCTTCTTGCGGTACCTGTCTTCCATCAAAGCTCTGTGGGACGACTCGGGGATACAGAACGCGTATGATCGTCGTAGGGAGTTTCAGCTGGTACGTACACACACACTGAACGATAATGGTGGCCCTGTTTTTATACCTTATGCTGCTCTTATCCAGTAAGAGTTTTCTGGGCTTTTTCTAAAAGTCCGAGTGAGAGAGTTGAAGGGCGGGAGTGGAAATAGAAAGTGAAACTGTTTTTCTTTCTGAATTCATCCTCTCTTTCTTTCCTCTCTCCCTGTGATTCGAGCTCTGGTTCTCTCTCTCCGCTGAGCGGTCAGACATGTGATTGACTCAGCTTCCTGTTTACACCTCTCCCCGCTCCTTATGTCTTGGCTGTCAGCATGCATGTTTGACGTTTTACCCCAGAATACCAGCTGCGGTTGCCGGTACCTTCACGTGTCCTTACTGGGACCTTCCTGTGCTCTTAAAAATTTGCTTTGTTTTACTTTCACAACCTGCTGCGTGATATGTTTTAACTTTATGTGAGCTGTCAGGTCATGTGATGAACTCTCTTAACATTATCCAGCAGCTTGAGGACAGAATACAGGACACACTTCTCCAAGTTGCTTTCAGTAATGAGACACAAGCAGAAAATGTACATTTCCCTGTCGGTTGCATAAGGCTGAACTGAACTCTCAATGGCGTTTTGTTTTGTGCCTCACACACACTCGGCTCGTTGGTGTGAGCTGGTGTTGCAGACAGAAAAGGGGAATAAGAGTGATCGGAGCAGGAATGTTGATCTGTAGTTAAACAGCTTTATGCTTACAAACAGAGCTCTGGCTCTCCCGCTCGGCATTATTGGTGCACAAACACTAAGAATGTCACACCTCAAGTTACACAGTAACGAGGACAAACACACACATATATACATCCTGTGTGCATATAGGGCTGCAACTCACCATCGTTTTCTTATATTTTGGTGTATAAACTATCAGAAACACAGCACAAGTTGACATCTTCCTATTGGCTTTGTCAAACCAACAATAAAAATTAAAACAAAGATATTAAAGCTAATATAATCATCACATTTTAGAGGCTTGAACAATATTTTTTGGTAATTTTTGCTTAAAGAAAATGACAAATCATCTGCAAATTTTGGTCTATATACATGTTCTGGTCCTTCAAAACCTCATCAGGGATGTTACTGATGATTTATATTAGTACAGAAAATTATTTTTTCAGTAACAAATTAGTCCATTGACAGATATTAATAGAGATAGTGATAATAAATCAATAATTAAGTATATTTTATGAAGCACAAATACAAATATTTGATGGCTTTCTGTGTTTTATATCATTATAAATTAGATTAGGGCTGCATTTTAACGATTATTTTCATTTTCATTTTCAATTTATCTGTTGATTATTTTCTCAATTAAACGATTAGTTGTTTGGTTTATTGAATGTCAGAAATGTCGATCAGAGTTTCCCAAAGCCTAAGATGACGTCCTCAAATGTCTTGTTTTGTTCACAACTCAAAGATATGTAGTTTACCGTCATAGAGGAGTAAAGAAACCAGAAAATATTCACATTTAAGAAGTTAGAATCAGAGAATTTTGACCTTTTATTTCTTTAAAAAATTACTCAAACCGATTAATTGATTATCAAAATAGTTGGCAATTAATTTAATAGTTGACAACTAATCGATTTATAGATATTTTTTATATTTTTTTTATCTATTGATCAGAAAAAGATTTAATAGATATACTTTAATAATCATGCTTTGTTCTTACGTTTATAAGTTTACATATTTAAAAAAAAATTATATCTATTTAATATTATTTCTGATCGATAGATGAAAAAATCAAAAACATAAAAAAATTGTGACATTTTATAGATATTTTTGATATTTTTGGGTATTTTTTCTGATAAAAAATGTTTTGTTTTTTTAAGACATCACTTTGGGCTCCCGGATATTATGATGGAGATTTCCAAGTATTTTCTGACTTTTTACACGTCAAACAATTGAATGATTAACCAAAAATATAATCAGCAAATTAATCGAAGATAAAAAATAATCATTAGCTGTAGCCCTTCGTATCGTATAAAACCTTGACATTAAGTCTAAATGTGAATTTAGTGTAAAACCTGAGGGCATCATCTCTCCCGTTAAACACATCCAGTAAAACCTGAGTAGTTGGTAGCCTTATAAATTCTCTTGTTTGCGAGGACTAATTTGTTTTCCTGCCAGCAGATACAACCCACTGTGTTGTGACCAGGCCCCCTTTTTAAAGTATTTGCATCACAAATCACACATGCCCTGAGGCTCGCCTCTTAATCATCATTAAAGACACACTGAAACCACACATGGATCCTCTCGCTTTTGCATCGCACAAAGTTCACAGAGCTGCTCTGTAAAATCATTTCTCACTCGATTTTTGTTTTATACTTATGATAAGATCTTAAAACAGATAAAATGCCTAAATATGAAATGTCGTGTGTCTTCGATTCAAATGACACACTGACATTGTTATGTAATCTCATGTTTCAGTTTTGCTTTTACAGCACCCTCCTGTAAACTGCGGGCGTTGCTGTCATGTTTTATAACGAACAGAAAGAGCTCAGAGTGATTGCTCCTCGTGTTTCTCTTCTCCTTTTTTTATTATCGGACTGATTTTTGTTTTCGATTTCAAAACCGCCCATCCTCCTCAGATTTGAAGCCCGAAAGTTAGCTTCACAGAAAAAGTAGCTCTTCTTTCTTTTTGGCTTTAGCGTAGCACCACCACCACCATTCTACTCCTCCCTTGTGTAAGCTTAGCCTTGCACACACACATCTCACGTGCACACACACACACACAGGTTTTTCAGGTCAGGTTAGTTTTTAAAAGATCAAAAGGTTAACACAGAAGCTCACAGTGGAGCTGAACGGACGCTGCTGACATGCAGAAATACAACCTTAACAATCACTACTACTGATAACATTAGAATTTGATAGCAAGGGCGTTGGTTTACGGTGTCATTTAATGCAAAATGCATGCAAAACAAGCCCCTGTAAAGGCGTGGTGTGGTTATAGTAGAGATACCGTGGGTCACAGGGAAGATGGCCAGGGAGATCTGATTTTCTTTTTGCAGTCGGTTTCTGGTTTATGTTGAGTAGAGGACACACACAGATAAAGGAATGCTTGGCAGCCGCATGTCTGGGCTTGCACTAATTGCGCATGAACAGCGTCAGAAGAAAAAACACCCCTACCCACACACACACACACACACACACACACACACACACACACACACACACACACATACACACACATATATGCAGAGCAAGCCGCCACACTTCTGTATACATCAAAGACACACTTACTAACACGTGTCTACTGCAATACCAAATACTTTGCATCCTGCTTCAGCTACTCAGCAGACTCAGCGAACACACAGTTTTGGAAAACAAGCAGATTACCTGAGTGTGTGTGTGTGTCTGTCTGTGTGTGTGTGTGTGTGTGTGGCAGCTAAAGAGAGATTTTGTCCCACCTTTACAACACAACATGTATTCTGTTAAATGCAATGATATCAGTTAGTAAACTTTGCATGCAATCTGTGCTGTTTCTGATTTAAAAAAAAAAAAAAAAACTGTCTGAATGTGATAAATTGTGTAGCATTAACAGAAATCCCTCCTCTGTCCTGTCGCAGGGTGAGTCAGTGAAGTATTTCTTGGATAATCTGGATAAGCTTGGCGAGCCGGTAAGTTGTTTCTGCCTGCACCGATTGTTATAATCAGATGTGTGTACATGTTATAGTTAATATTGCAACACGTCTAGACCTTCTTAAAGTTAGCCGACGAGCAGCGGGGACGGTCGTTCGCCAAAGATGATGCTGACATTTTGGCGAAGAAGCTCCTTTTAGCTGGACCACTTTGACATGAAAATGTGACAGTATAGTAACTCCGTAGATGTTACACCAGGGTACCTGCAGCTCTGAGAAAGGCTTAAAAAGCTTTAAATTCAGTTTCCTCAAAAAAGGCCTAACAGGGCCCGACAGTAAGGGTTGCCATTGGCAACCATTTTCATAAATTGGCAACCAATTCTTGGCCTTTGGTTGCCATCAGTGACAACCACTTTTTAACATATAGTTAATCCTAGTTTATATATTGCTGTTACAGCCGGAACCAAAAAGCGCTGCACGGTAGCTGGTGTGTTTACTTGTGTGCGCTCATCTTTTAAGAACAGCAGATCCTTTTCTCTCCGCCTTACTCACCCAAATTATTAAAAACAAACAGATATTTTTAACAACATTGACATATATTTTAAATAAAACGTATAACGGAGCCGATCTTACTTTCATTCCTTACACCATTACCTTTATATTCTAGCATGACCCAGTTGATATAGCAGAAGTTTCCCTCAATGCAACCAGATATATAAACCAGTAATGAACTAATGATTTTTATGTTTTTATGGACCTTTCTGTTGATTTTGTTTTGTGCAGGATGAATAAAACTCTGCTTTTTCAAATATTTTAAAAAGTGTTTCCTTGTAATCTTATACTTAGCTGTGATTTATTTCCTCAGGTCTCATAAATGTGTCATCTCTGCACAGATCATAAACTCATTCAAACCCTTTTCTCTACCACCATTGAAAGCCTACATCACACGGGCCTGGTTTGAATGAAATATTGCCTGAAATTGGATGAAAACCACATAAGCTAAGATAATCCTTTATTAGTCCCACAGCAGGGAAATTTACAGGAGCAAAGGGGACAACAACAGACACATCAGTTAAACACAAAACGAGATATAATAATAAGTAAACAGTAAAAAACAAGATAGTATAAATAAAGTTTGCACAAAAGATTACCCAAAGACCTGAATTAATGTTTTGGTAAAGACACATCTCCTTATCATCGGGCTACTAATTCAATTCAAAACAAACTTTCTCTACTTTCAGCTGTAATGTGTGTTTGTTGTGTGTTTGTTGTGTGTTTGTTGTGTGTTTGTTGGTTTAGTTTTCTTCATCTACAACCTCTTCTTCTATACATATAGATATTCATTCATTGTGTTCCTCCGTCTCTCCTCCAGGAGTATCTTCCCACTCAGCAGGACATCCTGCTGGCTCGTAAACCCACCAAGGGCATCCACGAGTACGACTTTGAGATCAAGAACGTTCCCTTCAAGATGGTGGACGTGGGAGGGCAGCGGTCAGAGCGGAGGCGCTGGTTCGAGTGCTTCGACTCGGTCACCTCCATCCTCTTCCTCGTCTCCTCCTCCGAATACGACCAGGTGAAAACACATCGCTGTGCCCGACGCTGGCCACGGCCTCTCATTTTCTCTCATACACACACACACACTTGTGATAGGCTGATAAGTGGCTCATTAATCAGTTTGTTCTAGCAGATAATGTTTGGTGACTTTTTGATAAGTCGTCATTGCTGTGTCTATAGACGCACTACGTATTCTGTTGTGATTTATCTCACAGCGTGGGTAGATTGCCTCAAATAAAACTCTCTTATTCTGTGCACATGTGCAGGTTGTGCTCTATAAAACCATTAAAAAGGTTTTTTTTAATTTTACAGAAATAAATCTTGAAACGGCTCTTTTTTAATAAAAAGCTTTTTTAATCTATTTTGATTTACAAAGTATAAAAAAAAATTCCCATTGTTAATCACTTTATTTTCTATTGTGAATTAGAAAATAGTCGGTTTGGAACGAAATTCGTACAGTATGTGTATTCCTTCAACGAATACACATACTGTACACATACATATTTTATAAAAAAAGGACAGGATGGATGTACCATGCAGAATAATGCCGTGTTTCCACTGCTGCATGGTACAGCTCTGCTCGACTCAACTCTCTTTTGGTACCGGGGCCTTTTCTCTGTGCCATATTTCCACTGCTGATAGTCTCCCCTCAGTGTGGGCGGGAACTCTCAGCTGATCGCCATAGCAACGGCGTGTGAAACTGCCGTGACATCATCTTCAATGGGACACTCGCTGAATCATTTCAACGGCAACCAAACATAGGAACGTCTGCACTTCGCCAGTCGTACGGCGTAGTGTACGGCGTAGTGTACGGCGTAGTGTACGTAGTGTGTACGGTGTGGGTTTTTTGCGAGCTGCCGTTTTGTTTTTTTAAATCTGGGTTGCATTAATTAAAAATTACATTCACTATTGACGGTAGCTTGGCTATTTAAAAGCGACGGGTTTGTGCTGGATGTCCCGTGTCGCGTTAATGACGATTCTTTCTGACCAATCAGTTGTCTGCAGTGTTTTAACGCCACCTTCTAGTTCATCCTGAACTGAACTGGACTGCTTGGTGGAAACGCGTCACTAAATGCTGGGGCTCCATTCATTTCTGTCTGCAACTATGTTTGTTTTTATTACTACTTGAATTACATCTAGTACAATAACAGCAGTACTATTACTAGCAGTAGTAGTTGTACTTAACACCTGCGTTGTCCTTTAACAGGTGCTGATGGAGGACAGGCTGACCAACCGGCTGCGTGAATCGCTGGACATTTTCGAGACCATCGTCAACAACCGCGTCTTCGTCAACGTTTCGATCATCCTCTTCCTCAACAAGACGGACCTGCTGGAGGAGAAGGTGAAGAGCGTTCCGCTCAAGGACTACTTTCCCGAGTACACCGGGCAGGAGCACAACCTGCCGGACGTCCAGGCGTTCATGGTGGAGTGTTTCCGCGCCAAGCGACGCGACGCCACCCAGAAGCCCCTGTACCACCACTTCACCACGGCCATCAACACGGAGAACATCAGGCTGGTGTTCCGGGACGTCAAGGACACCATCCTCCACGACAACCTCAAACAGCTCATGCTCCAATGACCCCTGTCAACCTGTGAAAGTAGAGGACCTGAATGGGGACAAACCACCCCCTCGCTCCTGACGAGGACTTGGGAGAAACCAGCCTCAGAAGAATCCGATAGACGTTCTTCTTCAGCCGTTTTTATATTAGTTTTTACCCTCCTCTTTGAAGAGTTGACCTTCTTGTTAGTTCAGGGTTTGGTAGGGGGACGAGTCAGTAGGGCAGACTGTCTGTGGTTAGAAAGAACGACGAGTTTGGCGGTTTAGATGTTGGATAACATCTTCATCTTGAGACTCTCTCCTCTGGCCGGAGCGCTGCCTCACAGCACAAGACTCGCTGCGGCTTTTCGACTCAACAAGGTGCCAGCGCCTGGCTGTGGAAACCAGCAGAACTTTTTACAAACCAGGCACATGGTCTCTCTAAACCAGATACACAACTTACCAAGCAACAAAAACAGGAATGTTTCAACAACATGTAAGCAAAAGAGTCAAAATGCACCTAGATCAGCTGTGCCAGCATTGATTTAACAGTCTGTGTCCAAGCACTGAATTCATCATGTCCAGAATCACTCCATTATTTCAGTGCTGCTTTGTGAACGTGGTTTCTAAGCCCCTGTAGTTTGTAGAAGGGTTTGCCAACTTGCTGATGATCTGGAGGCTGCACAATTGTCCTTTTTTTTCTCATATTG
Organism: Sebastes fasciatus; assembly: GCF_043250625.1. Lineage (NCBI taxonomy): Eukaryota > Metazoa > Chordata > Actinopteri > Perciformes > Sebastidae > Sebastes > Sebastes fasciatus. The sequence continues at coordinate 22,589,483 of NC_133814.1, forward strand.
CAGCACCATCATCAATTTTTCTTGGCCTCGAGATCAGCAGGTTGAAAGTGGGACAAGGACCAGTTCATTGATGGCGAAAGTGCTCCGAACAGTTCCATATTTGATGTTGGTTTAATGGCTCCAGCACTGGCACCTTGTCTGTGGGGGGAAAAAAATTGCTAGAAAAGGGCACAACCGCGAGACTGAACCTACAAAGCCTTTCCTTATATAATGTCTTATGTTGACCTAATCACTGTTTGAATCCTGCATTTGTGCCTCTATAGAATTAAAGCCAATGTTAGCTGCCTTCAACAAGTTCCCAATGCAAGTTGTCCTCTTTTGTTTTCGGTTGTTTTTAGAGGGCAAAAATTACCTTAAATGGCACATTTAGGCAGGTGTGCCGGCAAGTGAACATGCAGTCCACTGTTTTCTCAGGGTTGAATCAAAACCAGCGGTAATGCTGATGTTGTTGTTGTTGGTGAACTAACTGAATAATTTAATCTAAATCTGGGTGGCAGAGCGGTGAGACTGGGGCTACATCCACACTAATACGTTTTCATTTTGAAACGTGTAAATTATGAGTTGCGTTCAAACGATCCAGCGTTTTCGGAGACGTTTGAAAGCGCTGCTGAGCCCGTTTTAGTTTTAAAACTCCGGGGTTGTATCAGTCATGACTTGTCCTTTCCTAATTCGTCACACTCCTCATCACGTGAACCTTTTCTGGAAGAAAACAAATCAGCCTCGACCGCCAGCGGTTAATTTCAACATGGATAACGAGTTACAAGCGTTGCTGACCTTGTTGTCTTCGGTAGCAGCTGTTTTGCAGTTAAATCCTGCATTTTATAATGCTACTACTGGAGGAGGGAAGCTATTATTCGAGCGCTTTAGCATCAAATCACGTGTCTGGTGCTGCTTCCTGTTTACACCCGCACAGTGTACGTGAATGGTCATGTGATATGTGTTTTCAGGCGTGATAGTATGGACTGAAACAACCCTTAAAAAAATGCTCGTCTGGACGGAGAAAAAACGAAAACGTATTAGTGTGGATGTAGCCTCAGCCAGGCCTCAGTACAGTTAGCTGGGTGGTGTTTGGTACTGTATCCTCCTGGCTTTGACCCCTGAACGTTTACCCAGAATCCCCCTCTCTCTCTCTCTCTCTCTTTGTTTTCATCTCTGATTAGATGCCTTGTAAAGGGACAGACCTCTGCTGTTTGCCTGAATGATGAATGTTTGTTAATGGATGTACAGAGATGTGTTCTAGATTGTCTGAAAATACTGTAACCAACATTGTAATAGTAACTTAGCCGAGTTGTGACTCCGGGCGTCTCTGTTTATGTTTTACACGCCATATTGTCCTGTTTAGGAGTTCCCTTTTTAAAAGAAATATTTTGGATTTGTCGGGGAAAATATGTAGACGAAAAAAGCCACTAGAGTTGAATACTTTTGTAAGCAGCGACTGTATTCTGTAGGGGGGGGCAATCTTTGTTAGAGGACGACTTCCAGGCACTGTTTAAATCTGTGTTTCTCTGCCAAATCACCCCCATGCCTTCTCGGAAAACTGTTCACATCGACACACTCTCTAGTTTTTCTCCCAAAATAAAAGCTCCCGCGAGCTCCACTTTGCTTCCAGTTCTTGTACATACTGTAATCTGTTGCCATGTAAATAATATTCAGGTTTATCTCCGTATATGTAAATGGTTGTAGAAATGGAGTATTTTTTTTTCCTTCCATTCTGAATGTGTTTTCAAAAATCACTGCTTTTTCCAATGAAGATTACCTTTTTTGTTTTTTCTGATTTACATGTATTTTTGTGTAATTGTGTTTTCCATCACCTTCTTGAAATTCATTCCTGTGCCAAGTCTCATGCCACTCTAACCCCTATCAATAAAATACACTTTTCTAATGAAAGTAGACTCTTTTTTTGTTCTTGATGTTTACATATCACTAAGTGTATATTCAACTTCTTCTTCATGATCAACATTGGCCCAAAAGAGACATTTTGTGGATATACGAAGAGACAAAATGAACAACCAAATGTTGTATTTCTACATTAAATGTACAACTAAACATTCTTTGAAAAAATATAAGTGATATAAGATGACAGATACATTTTCAGGGTTCAAAATATGTTTTAAATTTACGTTATTTAAAAATACAAATGCATGTGAGGTGCCTGTTTTTGTATGTTTTGCACCATATCCTCTCACGTCTATACAAATCTACAGTATTTTCTTATGTATTTTATCATAAATACAAAGATATTCCTTCATAACTTCTTGGAGAGAACTCCTATAAGATTAAAAAAAGTCCTTACCTACTTGACACAAATACTAATTGAGTCATAAAACTTTAGGACAACTGTGCAACTTCATCTGCTGAAGAAAACCATGAGATTATGGCTGACATGCTCTTGTGAGGAAAAAGAGTTCGTATTCTGCCAAAAAAAACAGTTTTTTACTAATTAAATGTCTTATTCTGCCAACTAAAATCGTCAAAACTACTGTGGACAACTTAAATACCCATTTGACAGCAATATATAACTCTTCAGCGGGGATTTTGACCGACAACTGTAAAAAAAATAGAGGTTTGTTCGGGGGATTTACGCGAAACCGGAAGGACGTAGCAGAGAATCATCTCAATGTCGCTGACGCACCACACCCACTAAACACATCACTACACGATCATTCAGGTATTTAATTCACTCCCTGCTCTGTATCTTCACCGTTATAATCCCAGCTCTCATGAATATCAATTATATAGCAATAATTTAATCCTAATTTAGATATATATATATATATATATATATTTTTTTTAGCAATTTACACTCAGGCTCCTAGCTGGGTACCTAAAAGGGTCCTTCTCTGTAACATCAACAGTTAGGACCCTGATTACATGCACGATTAGTACCATGTGGAAATGTGTCTACTAAAAGTGTTTAAAGTGTTTTAAAGTGGATTATTGTGTACTAATGTGATATTTTATGTCACTTTATGATATTGTTTGACACTGTTTCCTGTTATAAGTTATCAGAACATGCTTCAATCTGCAAAATGAGCTCTGGTAAGTGTCACAATATTGTTTTATTATTCACCATAATGTTCCCTAATCACAACTAATATATAACTTGTGTTTGTGTTATTATTTTGTATTGGGACTTACTGCACTGCTGAGTGAATGAATACAGTAGAATCTGCAGTAGAGTACAGTAAGTACTTTTCCTTCAATGACAAGGTCAGCCCATAAAGACAAAATAAATGTGCACCATGCAAGAAATAATAGTTACTAGGTGCACTTTTAGTAAAATATTAGTTGATATTTATTAGTGTTTTACAATATCATGAGTTTTATACATAATTAGAGTTAAAAATAGTGAATTTTGATATATGATTTATTGTTTTATTTAAAGGTCCCATATTGTAAAAAGTGAGATTTTCAGGTCTTTTATATTATAAAGCAGGTTTAAGTGCTTTATAAATACTGTTAAACTATCAAAACGCTCAATATACGGAGAAATACACACAGCCCGTATTCAGAAATTGTGCGTTTGAAACAGGCCGTTAGGATTTCTGTCCATTTGTGATGTCACATATATACAATATTTAGACCATTTGACGGTTTTAAACATTCTAAATGTGTCCCAGTTTATTTCCTGTTGAAGTGTATGTGAATAACATCAGCTGACAGGAAGTAAACATGGACCCAAACTGTTGCCTAGCAACACAATTCCGTTGCAATTCCATTGAAATGCACTAAAACGGAGCGTTTCAGACAGAGGGTCAATTCAGGTATATTCAGGCAGACAGTACGAGAAAAATAATGTGTTTTTTTTAACATTACAGCATGTAAACGTGCTCTAATAGAAACACAAAATACAAGTATGAACCTTGAAAATGAGCATGAAATGGGACCTTGTAAAGCAAAATTGCTAAACATTTTTCTGGTTCCAGCGTCTCAAATGTGCAGTTTTGATGCCTTTGTGGGTTTTTTTTGTTGATTTTGTGCTTCAAATTATTTTTTTTTAAATAATATTGATTTATTATCACTATCTATATACATTTTCTGTCAAAGGACTAATTATCAAAAAAAAATTCTGCTCTAATATAAATTATGAGTAACAGCCCTGATGAGATTTTTAATATTGACCAAAAGTTGCAGACAATTTTTCAGCAACAATAATACAATTTTACAAGCAAAAATAACAAAACAAAAACACTTGTTCAAGCCTCAAGGAAACTCTGACTCTGTTGTATGGGAAAAGTAGGGCTGTCAATTGATTAAAATATTTAAATGTGATTAATCGCAAATTAAATCGCAAATTTTGTATCTGTTCAAAATGTACCTTAAAGGGAGATTTGTCAAGTATTTAATACTCTTATCAACATGGGAGTGGACAAATATGCTGCTTTATGCAAATGTACAATATATTTATTATTGGAAATCAATTAACACAAAACAATGACAAATATTGTCCAGAAACCCTCACAGGTACTGCATTTAACATAAAGAATATGCTCAAATCATAACATGGCAAACTGCAGCCCAACAGGCAACAACAGCTGTCAGTGTGTCAGTGTGCTGACTTGACTATGACTTGCCCCAAACTGCATGTGATTATCATAAAGTGGGCATGTCTGTAAAGGGGAGACTTGTGGGTACCCATAGAACCCATTTACATTCACATATCTGGAGGTCAGAGGTCAAGGGACCCCTTTGAAAATGGCCTTGAGAGTTTTTCCTCACCAAAATGTAGCGTAAATTTGGAGCGTTATTTAGCCTCATTTGGGACAAGCTAGTATGACATGGTTGGTACCAATGGATTCGTTAGGTTTTCTAGTTTCATATGATGACATCTAAACACAGAAGTGTACTGGTTTTAACTACACTCTGTCACTGTTTTCTCCCCACAGAGGTGTGCCCGTTCTGCGGGAAAACTTACAAAAGGTTGAAGAGTCACCTGCCACATTGCAAGGCAGCGGCGAGCTCCAAAACACCTCCAACCAAACACGATGTCACCGTGAATCAGACAATGTCGTCTTCTCAGCTGGCCGCAGCCTCGTCCGAACCAACAGCCACGCAGAAGGCGTCAATGATGGCAAAGTCAAAGAAGAGTAAAAAGATGGCTGAGGTGTCATTTGCACCACCGAATGCATCATCACCTTTGTCAGAGTCATCGTCTCTGAGTCCTGCATCACTTCCACCATCATCTAAGAAGAAGAAGAAACAGAAGCTGTCCGAGCAAATCAAGACAGCCAACGTTTCCCTCGCCTCCTCCTCATCGCTACCTCTGTCTCCCACCATCTCTAAGCCCAGAAAGCAGAGTCTCCGTGTTTTGATAGAAGCTGCAAATCAGGTTTCTAATAAAGGATCACTGGAGGGAGCCAGATCTGCCTCGTCGGAGGCCTTGCCTTCAGGTTCAGCTCCATTTGTGGCAGATCCTCTAAACTCCAGAACCACAGCTGAGACCAAAACTAATCCTGACAAAATAGACTCAATAAAAGACGACGCCCATCCTGCCGTTCTGTCCACCAAAACCAAAGCTGCCTCTAAAATGAAGGTGTCAAAGACGAAGAAGGCTGCACAATCACTTCAAGACACCTCTAGCTCTCCGGACTCTAGAGTAAATGAAAGTAGACGCCGTGTAAGAGACGATTTCTGGGTGGACAACGAGGGGGAAGTTGAGGATTTATCTGTGAATAAGATGCTTATGAAATCAGGAAGTGGTCACCAGGGCAGGATCACCCTCCAGGATGTCAAAGCCACGTTAGGCCGAGCTAACGCCGCCCGTCAGTCCGGCAGGCCGAGCATCCTGAGCCAGATTGAAACTACTGAGTATCTAAGCAGCAACATCAGTCCAGTTCTGCTCCCAGCGGGGTATAAAGGTGTTGATAGCTGCTTGGTAACAACTAAAACTGTGTCAGACCAGCTGCAATCATTTAAGAGAAAACAAGCATCTTTAATCCCCCTTCAGCAGCTTGAACTAACTTCCCCTGGAGCTCCCCTCCACCTCTCTGAGGTGAGCAAAGCCACATCCCCTCCACATAACACCCGCAGCATGACCGAGGGGCTCAAGATGACAGGACTCCTCGCCATATCACCGTCACTCACTAAGTTTTCCAGCCCTCTGCCGGCAGCGGGGGTGGGGACGTTGAGAGCTGATGACGGGTTGAAGTCGCAGCTCGAGGTCTGGAAACAAAACACGGCTGATAAAGGAGCTAAAGGTCAGTCTATGGCAGTAAAAAGTGGGCATCAAACCTCAAAACTACAGACTGAAACGTGTCTGAAGTGTCAAAAGCTGTTCAGATTTGTACGCATTTTTCTGATGGATCATGACAAATGGTAATTTAGACTACTTTATTTAGGCAAAGTTCTTGTTCATGTGAACATTTAAAGAAGGAATATCATGGTAAAACTCAACATCAATGCTTGTGCTCATACGTTTGGTATATGAGGTATCAGAAAACACGTGATTCAACAAGCCATTCAGATTTGGCTCCCCTTCCTATGTCACATGTAGAGCTGCAACGATTAATCCATTAATTGATAAGTTGTCAACTATTAAATTAATTGCCCAACTATTTTAATAATCGATTAATCAGACTGAGTCATTTTTTAAGAAATAAAGTCAAATTTCTCTGATTCCAGCTTCTTAAATGTGACTATTTTCTGGTTTCTTTACTCCTCTATGACAGTAAACTGAATATCTCATTATCTCAGGTCAGCATAGCCAGCGTGCTTTCCTGGCTATTCTGACCCACAATCCTCTGCGCGGTGGATATAAAATCTAAGGAGGGTGAAAAGAAGGAGATGTCACGCGTCATCAACGCGTCATATCTTTGAGGTACAACACATGCCCAGTAAAATCTGGTCTGCCGAAATTGAGCAACGCACGACAGCAGCTCCAGTCACACTGCACGTGTTATTCTCCACACCTCAAGACCCGCGTTCCAGCCTCTTTCAGTAGACCTTGATAAAAGCGAGAGGGTCAAAGTTCAAGGCACAGTGTTATGAAGAAGTAGTATGTCCCAATTGTGTGCATACCTTTGCAAAAGGTGCACCATATTTTTCTCACAAGCCAATCAGAGCAGACTGGGCTTCTTAAAGAGACAGGTGCTAAAACGGAGCCTTTCAGACAGAGGGTGAAGACAGGTATATTCAGACTGACATGTTTGTATTCCTCAAAGTGAGCTACTAGTGAAATGAAAGGATGTGTTTTGAGCGTGTATTTATCTTTGTCAGTGCATTGATTCTTTATTGTTGTCATGAATCGTAGGTGCTCTGACACAGCGGAGTCTTGGACAGGTGAGACTGAGGGAGCTACCTGAGTGGCTGGCCTGCAAAACCCCCGGCCACCCGAGAGATGTGGTGGACATGGTGCAAAGAGGTGAAAAACACACACATACAAATATATGTATCGTCAGAAAACACACCGGCTGCTGACTGTAGCTTCGTATTTAACGTGTATCAATCTTCTCATCTAACTCTCGGCAAGAAAGCAAATCAATAAGTCTTTAGTAATGTAGGAAGTTTAACGTGTTTTTCTCTCCTCTCCTGTGCTTCCATCAGGCTGGCGGTGGTATTACAGGAGGTACATCGACGTGAGGAAAGGTGGTGTAGGTGGACCAGGCATGTTGTTAGTGGGATACTGTGTGCTCAGCTACATCTGGAGTTACCCTCATATAAGTAAGTGATTTACTCTCAGAGCTGCTTTGTGTTATTATGTTATGTTATCTGCACAGAGTTTGGAGATAACTGAGCATGTCTGTGGCTGTTTGTTTGTTTTTCCAGAGCGTGATCGCTGGAGGAAGTACCACTAATGTCAAGCGTGACTCTGTATGAGGAAACAGCAGCTTTGGGTTCAGGACTTAAATGCATCTGTTCTTTTAATAATATATAATTAATCCAGATCAGTGCTTGAAGTGGGAAAATGAGTGCCAGTACTCCCCTTGTTCACATGTTGGCGTGTGTATTTATGTATTTATTATGATCATACTTGGGCTATGCATCTCCTATAGTAGGCCTATAATACTCCAATGATAATCCAACTGGAACATTATAGGGTTACGGTGGTGTGTTTAGTGTTAATATGTGTTATTTGTAGCCTATAGTCGGGTATCATTCAGGTTTTAGGAGTCAGGATGCACTTATATATTATGCAACAGGATAAAGAGACATATTCTGAATTTCTACAGTGAATAAAAGATACTAAGAGATATTAGGTTTGGGGTCCTCCCCCAAGAAAATTTCTGTTTTTGACTTGCATTTGACTTTTAACTTCGCAATCTTACATAATTTTGGACCATTATTATTACTATAGAGAACTACAAAAAAAGCTTAAAGACTTACCATAGTTGATTAATTCTTATATTATTTACACATATC